>NW_020438931.1:20957-49106 GCF_000699045.2 Agrilus planipennis
TACTTTAATATAAAAAATTGTATTTAAACAGTTAATATTTATTTACATATTGGTATATTTTATATACTATTGACTATTAATATTTGGTGATTTTGATGAGTTATCACATTTTTATTTTCAGATAAATTGCGAAAATGTAGCAAATTTAACTTATAGAAAGAAGCGCTTCTTATCCCTAATAGAGAAAATTAATGGCACCACAGTTAAAAATATTGACAGACAACAATTTCATGAGCAGGAGCACCACGCAATAAAAATGCCTTTGGATTTTGTTATAATAGTTAGAAATAACAAGCAACTCAAACCAGATAAACTACTGTATGGAGAAAATAAGATTTTAATTGCAGGATACGGTAATGACTATTATTAAAGAAAAAATTATATATTAAAATTCAAATATTCATATTGCCTAACTGTAATATTGCAAGTTATATTGCATTTTTCGTTGGTCCCCCAAAAAAATATTATCTATTAGCCTTAAGCACAAGATATTAAAAATACTCAATCAATTAAATAACTGGAGAGTCATCACAACCTTATTTGCACTTAAAATGTTGAAATGTAGAAATCATAGTTAATACAACTTTGTTTTAGATTTCATAAACAATGAAGTATGTTTTGACTACTCTCTTCTGGTAGGACTTCTTATAGCTTGGCTATTAATTCAAGTTATTCTTGTGACATGTAGTTTCTTAATAATAAGGAAATATAAGAGACATTATGAAGAAGAATATGTAAGGCAGTCCATTGATGAACTTCAAAAAAGTTTTAGATATGGTGATAGTAATTTAGACAGCAGAAGGGTTCATTGGGCAGACCGGCGAGATAGTGATCTAAATTATATGTGACCTAATTAAACAAAACTACGTAACATTTCAGTCAAATTGGTGGGTGTTTATCAACTTGTTCCACTATTACTACTAGTCGATTGTGCTTTAAGTTCTTTAGTTAAGTCAATCTGTTGTTGTAAATAGAATAAATTCTCTGCTTTTCTTCTCTGCTGACTTTGAATATCTCTGACAATACCTTCATGCATCCTTTCCCTTAAATATGTTTTGTTATTTACTAAATACTCAAAAATAAACATATTTCGACAAACCTATCCAGTTGCTGTCGATAGTGGACATACGAAATAATTCCAACTGATGTAATGCAAGCTGAAGTAAGTACTATTTTTGAAACTAATGACATTTTATTACACCGTGAAGAATAAATGAAATGAATTTAAAATTAATTGAGCATCGAGTATCACTAATTTGTTGAAAATAAGTGGGGTTAAATTCACAAATGTCAGACGTCACTATTTTTGAACTACTACTCGAGTAATTAGATCTACTACCAATGTAACGTTGAAACTAAAATTACTGCCAAACAACAGCAAAGTTGAACAAAGAGGTTAACAGGATATTAAAGTTACAATAATCATTTTATACAAAAATACTTCTTTAAACTGTTTTCATTATGGTGTGAGAAAAAAATGCTTGAGAATGAAGCTTTATGTTGCTGTGAATATTATGATGTTAACAATGAACGAAATCATATTCTGACTTGCTGCTGTAACTGTTTAGAGTTTGATGAGGCTTTTGATAAGTAAGAAGTCGTTAAAACTAAGAATTATTTGAAATGTTAATTGTATTTTGGACTATTGCATTTACTTTTCAGTTTAATATCTGGTAAAAAAATACAAGCCAGTCATAAAACAGCTATAATGACCACTTTCCAAGATAGAATAAGAATGCCTTGGCCTGGTGGAGCAAGAAGGCTGTCTATAGAGACAATTATACCATGCTTTGCATTACCTTTACTAATTTTAATTGCCACATTAAGCCTGTGGAATACAGTATTTAGTTTTTTCTTTATGTTTTTGCTGTTAATAATTATGAAAAAAAAATTTAAACATATGAAAATCTTATTTTTGCGATGGACTATTATATCATTCTTAATCATTTATCTAATATTTGAACTACTTGTTATTCCATATCTGGAGATATTAATAAGCGAAAACATTACTGTAAATGTATTTGTTATTATTGCAGTTGTAGCTGCCTATTTAATGAAAGTTAAAACACATAATTTAAAAGGCAAATATGAAAGAGAAAGTGGTTGTACAATTCAAGTTGATGAATGTTCATCTTGTCAAACCTATATACCAGGAAAGGATTTTCATTGTATTTGGTATGATTATCTTATGAAGTTAAAACTAATTAATTAATTTAAATATTTTTTAGTCTTAACTGTTGTGTAGGACAACACAATCGTAATTTTTATTTATTATTTCTGGTAATGACCTTATCAGCTTTAGTATACAGTTCTAATTTAACACTGACAACTATTTGCCATCCTTTTAATTTTTACAAAACAATCCTACTTCCAGATGATTGCTCTGAAGTATATGAAGATTATGAGTGAGTCATTAAAAATTCATCATCTATTAAAAGGCATACTTTTTATTATTGCCATTTCAGATTAGCCCTAAGTTTTGTGAGTGCTGTTTATAGTCTCTTAATTACAGTTTATATACTGTATTTACTTATTTATCAAGTAGTTCTGGTAATATTTGGTTTTACTGGAGAGGAATGGAATTCACTGCCATTTTTGCAAAAGATTGTATGTGGTTTAGGGAGGAAAAGGTCTCATAACAGAAAAGTCATGTGGAGTTAAGAATTGTCTTATATAGTACATACAATAGGAATGAGTCAATATTGTAGCTGTTTATGTATCAGTGAAAATTGTGTACTGCATGTAATTGTTATTTGTGAGAAGCTGTAAAATATGCTTAGTTTTGAATTAGATACCTAAGATAAAATTATTTCATACAAATTAGGTATTTCATTAAAAATATATCTGCTAAACTTTTTTTTTATTTTGCCTTTCCAGTATCATCTAAGTGTGGCAAAAAGTAATAATAATTACTCATAATAAGTAATAAATGTAGCATATGTACAAACCGAAAGTAATTATAACATAAATTAAAAATTCATTTTATTTACCTTGAAGGTGTTTAGCTTCTCACAATAATTTTGGTCAGTGTGCAACTTCGCGTATTTTGAAAATCACCCCAAACGCACTAAGAAGTAATAAAAGTAACTCAACATTTTCAAAAATTACAAATCACTCCATTTCTTGATCACTTGAGATTATAAAACAATATTTTTGACGAACGTTTCATTTAAAAATTCACTAAAAATTAATTTTAAAGGAATCGTTTTGACGTTTAGTTTTTTAGGTTAAAATTTTAAAACTACTACGATTAATTACAAATTTGTTTGCTGCTTAGACAACCTTTTAAACGAGCTATTAACCGAGTGATTACAGCGACATCTAAAAGTTATACGATTAAATACTAAACCAAAATGGATTTCCGACTTTTCTTTTGGTTTGAAGATAATTTGTTCTTTTTTCTATTTCCTTACGATAAAATAATCAGATTGTTTATAATTTTATAGGATAAGAATCAGTTTGTTTTGCTTCTGATATTTTTAGTTTTCTCAGGCAAACTAACAGGTTTGAAATTAGATACTGTATTATAAAAAGATAAAAAGTAAGTATCTACTCATCACTAAATAAGAAAATTTAGTAATTGGTCTTTAGTGTTTCTCGAACTTACCGTTCTTGTCTAATTTTTTCTTGTCTTATTATTATTGTAAGATCAAGATAAAAAATTTGTGAGCAAGAAAAAAAAAAACAAAAATTTCTTTTGTATATGGTTTAAAAGTTAATGTAAATAACTTAAAAAGCACAAAATTTAGGTCTGAGATACATTAAGATTCTACATACTCACTATCAAAATCCTTCTTTCATGAATTTAGACAAAACAAGCTTGGGGACTCCCCATGCAAGCAAGAACAAGAAATGGCAAGACAAGACGTGAAGTGAATAAACATTAGACTCAGGTATAGGGACATTAGCCAGGATAGAGTCCTTGCTTAGTGGTACCGGTGGTACCATGCATGGTAGGTACCTGTGCTTGTATCATTTCAAAATAAATTGATACAGAGCTAGGGAATCGATGACGTTAAACCACTTTTCACTTTCAAGTTCAATTTTGTTCAGGTTCGGAGTGAGAAAATAAACCGGACCAAGCATTTCCTATTAATGGGACCCTTTTATTAGAATATTTGTCAATAAATTTTCTATTCCTCATCGTATTAGTGTGATAATCCAATGACAGATCGGGCTCCATCTGATTTCCTAATGGCGCTGATCAGTGTTGGGTTAGAAGGGTACCTACTTTGGGCACTGAATGCCAATTTTTATGATGGTTCAGTCGTTACGTAAATTAAGTCAACTAATCGCGAGAAGGTAAAATCTATCGGATCCGGGTCTCCAATTATGAAATTGCGAAAAGAACTGAATCATGTTAAAGATGGTGGCAGACTGATGACGGTCGGCCGCCATTACGAGGTAGGACTTGCGGGATAGATACGACGTAACCGGTCGCGGTTTTTGGCGTAAAACGCAGTGCAATGAAGACGTGAAGAAATTGCTTCGGTTGCTCGTCTATGAGGAGGAAACAGTCTTCAAAGGCAACAATTCTGGTTAACAATGCGCGCGATGTCCTGCGCGTAGGAGGTCGCCGCGCCTTGTGTTCGGCATCGATCGGTGGATAGGTGGCGCACCATTCGGGGCAGTTTGCAGGGCCGCTGCCGTGGCTTGTAGGACGTTTGAAATTTGAAGCGTTTCGGCGAAGAATGAATAGAAAACGGGACACGGGCCCGTGGAAAATATGTAGTGTTGCGGTCGTGAAGTGTTAGTCTTAGAGTGAAAAGCGGCCACCGACCACTGGCTGGTAGCCGCACCGCTGAAGAAATGCCCTAATGGCTAGAGAGGTATCTATCTTAATATCGCCCTTCTGTGTTTGCCCTTATGCGCTTGGTTTTGGCTTCCGCGAAAATCCATTCCGTAATGTACCTTCTTGTCGTATAGAATGGGGACATTTCCTTTTTTAGGGCGCTGTCTCAAATTCAAAGGGTAAAATTATCCTATTTAAATAAGCGAAACTTTGAAGGGACGCGTATTCAGACTTGCTATTGAACTAACTCAAACTCGATCCGTACAGAATTTATGACTTTTTGATGTGTTGTTAAACCGAGGTTGATGACATGGGTTGGGTTAGTTTTGGGCATTTAATACATTTACCGTTTGAACTGAATGTTTAAAACTTAATACAAATGAACTTCAATTTATAAATTTTTGTAAGACTTCAGGGGNTTATGAACTGTGATAAAAGCTTTGCTTAAAAATATACGAGCGAATTTTTTATAGGTAGTATCTAATTAATGAATAATTACAAGGAGGTATGGGTTTGTTAGGTAGTTGCCCTTTTTATACTGTTTTGGGTTTCTATCGTATAAATCTTCACGTTGTTTGTAGTAATTAAATAAAAAGCGATAAATCTTTTGAGCATATACCTAATTTTTGAACTGATAGGTCAAATTTTCAGTTTTGAATTAGAAAATCAAACTTATGAATACGTACTTACTAAAGAATAAATTAATTGCTCTTCCTCTGTTTTCTTTTACACATAAAACGATGAAAATCAAAATTTTTGCCTATATTCAAAAATTGCATATCAAAATGCAGATGATAATCATAAGAAAACGCTCATAGTATACATATTTAGGTTTTTGGGGTTAACACGATTATAATTCCAGCGAAAGCGGAATGGGTAGTTAATAAAATGGTTAGGGGGCGCAAGAGGCTTGTGTAAGTGATGTTAAGATGGGTGTGTTACAGGAGGCCCGTGGCGTCGGAGTCGTCGGTGGTGTCGGTGGCGGTGGCGGCGGTAAGCGTCCGTTCAAGTTATGGGACGGCCGACGTAGCGTGCGCAAAGGCCTGGTGGTGGGCAGTTTGGAGGAGCTGGTGCAGCGAGGTCGCGAAAAATTAGGCGTCGGTGTGGGCGAGCCGGTAAGGTTGGTATTGGAAAGCGACGGCACCCAAGTCGAGGACGCCGAATATTTTCGGACGCTGCCACCGAACACTGTCCTGCTGCTGCTTAGGCCCGGAGAACGCTGGTTACCGCAGGGGGTCGACGTTATCAAAGCAGGTCAGCTTTTTTTTATGTATAAAAAAATGATAAAACCGATTGTTTTCTCGAAACATGTGTTACTACCCCACGCGTACGGTTTACGCATTTTACTTTTATCGCGGCTATACAAAGTGACACATAAATAATAACAGTCAAATTCGGTTATAACGTACGAGAAGGGGAACTTAAAAATCAGTACGTTTTATTCAAAGTTTGTTAAAAGACAAATAGGCATATAATTCTTACAAAGAGTCTGTTTGTTCTAATTAATAAACTCACAAATACATTGGATATTGAAAGCAACAAGAACAATAAAGTCGCCTTTTACTTTCATGCCAATAAATACAGGCTGCTAATAGTGAGATACAAAATGAGTATATTTGCTCTTTATGGATGTTCGGACGCAGATTTTTCATACCTACTATATATCAGAAGGACGCTATAACCGATAACTAAGTATTTTATAAAAATTAGCTTTTTACGGAGTGTCCCATAAGAACGACTTTCGATATGGTGTACGTTATAACCGTTATAAACTTGTACGTTATAAGTAAATTTTATTGTATTCCGTTGGTAACCGTTTTTCTATTTTCTATTAGTGGAATAAGTTCCTAGTAGTTCTATAAATTACCTTTTCTACAGGTAAAAGAGTTTAAGATGTTCATGGTCGGATGTGGTGAGGAACAAACGAACATTATTCCAAAACGAAAGCGATTAAATAGAATCTTTAGGATGTAATTTTTCAAAAGCCTTCTAACGATATCTTACCTACATGCTGAGATACGCGACAAAAATCAGTCAAGAGCGAGTTTGACTCACACTCCAAGGGTTCCATATCTAATCAAGTACCTAGGGAATACCGTTTTTCTTTTGAAGTAATTATTTCTACTTCAATATAAAGGGAGTTTTTAAAAGAAGAAACAATTTTCTTTCTATATGCATAAAAGGACATTCTATCTACAGTATTTACATGTAAAATTTCATTTGGTAATATTGATTAAAATCTATAGAAACTTGTAGGTTGTAACAAATAGGGACAGATTTTAGGCCAGTATAATTATTTACAAGGTATAAGACCAGAAAGATATTGCAGTATTTTTGAAAGATAACATAACCAGTACAGATCTAGCGGATTAGATTAGGTCATACAGTTATTTTTGTTCAAAAGTTAAAAAGACATGACTATTTCAACATTAAAATTTTAGAAGAAACATCACTAATAACAATACATGGTTAGTAGTCTGATTAAGGTTTTATCGGTTCATACACCTATTTTGGCTATAAAAGAATATAATTAATCTAAAGACTATATCGATCCGGTTTTTTTGGCCGTGGTCTGTGGAAGACCATCAGTTACGACTCAGCACCTGCCCAGATATGATTTTATCGAGTATATAAGGGTAATTGCTACTTAGGAACGGTCCTTAAATTGAGCAGAAATTAGCCGTTATATTATTTCGAGGCAGACCTTTGCTCTTTGAGGCAGGCCGCATATTGTAAGAATTTTTCTGTTAGATGTTCGTCGGTGCCACCCCGCACAATATGTCAGAAATTTTGTTACAGCAAGTTTAGGTTCTGTTCGTAACTGGCCGTTAGAATCGTTGGTACACCGCAGTCGAAAATAGACGAAGATGATTGTTTTACTCAGTTTTGAGTTATTTATTTGCAAATTTCTTCCTAGACCAGGTGTAGGTTCATTTTATTGTAATAGTTTTTGTCACATAGTTCCTATCCTAACAAGGGTATAAGTACTTTTCGATCTACATAATGAGATCTTCAATTTCCGCCTTTGTTTCTCACTGTTTATACAATGAACTTACGTCGCGTCTGACACAGCGTCTAAAATAAAATGTTTAGAGAGCGCGCCTCCCGGCGTTCTGATCAAATAAATTTTTGCCGTCCGATTGGTTAGCATCCGGCGATCATCCGAAACGGACTTCAACAAAATGCATGTATGGAGCGCCTTCCGGTGAATATCAGAAATTTTCTTGCAATGTGCGACCGGCCTAAAAGGTGAAACCGTGAAATTATCGTCGTCGGGGAGTCAGCGACGTCGACGGAACACGTTGGCGCGTCGCCCGCCAACACCATCTCGGTCGTCGATTCGAATAGCGTCCGCGTCGATGGTGTGTGAATGTATGTATGTATGTGTATATGTGTGGGACGATGCCGTTTGGGCGTTGACGGGGCTGAGGTCTCCACGGACCCGCAAAATCTCTTTTGCACGAAACGCTCGCGGCATCCTACGTACTCGTGCACCTGCTGCTCCGGGGATTAACTGAATTAACTACGAAAAACACAAAGACAAAATATTATCTACAAAGGGATGAAAAGGGAAGGAATCGTGGGATAACGAAGGCAGACAGGATCGAACCCGGCGAAAGCAGAGAAATAATGAATTTGGACACCATTGTTCATGGTACATTTTATAAAACGTGTTTTATACTCATTATCATTCTGTACGATTCCTGGGCAGGTAATGCCTAATAAAGTTATCCTTTACTCCTGTAAAAGGATCTCCTTTCCTACATTTGAATCGTGCCAACGACAACAAATTAGTCACGAAAGACTACATTCCAATTTTTATGTAACATTTTCAGTACTCCTTCTTAAGAAGTACTTAAACTAGTCATGACTTCATGATGATCACTTCTTCTTATGTTTGCCCAATCTTTTTATGCATTTTTTAAGAATTAGAGTTAGAATTTGCGTAGTGTACCTAATCCAATCTAGGTATACCTCTGTCCTTCTTGACTCCTGCTTTTGCTTGTAATATGTCTCTTAATGTCTAACCCATTATTTCCCATATTTTATGTTCTTCAAATGATTGCAATTCTTCATCCACAACTCTTTGTCACTTTTGTGCACCAATTCTGATGGACGTCGCTTTAATTTTAATTAAATCTTCATCAAATCTGTGATTGTGCTACACATAATCATTCAATTCAATTATTGAATAATCATTGAAATGTTTGCGTTTCCGCACTATTCTTGGTTGACTGATTTTACTTTCTACAGCTTCTTAATTTTTTCAATTGCATCGTACAGTTATCATTATCTTCATTTTAATTCGAATTATTACTTCTGAAAAATACATTGTTCCTGAGTTTAACTTTCGTGCGCTCTTCTTCTGGGAACGAGATGGGGTCAATTAAGATAATGTGGTCCCGTGGGAGCACCGAATGAAACAAGACACATAAAAGTTAGGTGTGTGTACTTATACGCCTACTTTTTTCCACAACTATCTCTTACCCCCCACTCGCGATTATGGTATTAGATAGTCCTTGGTTCTCCACCGAAAATAAGAGAGTTGGCAGCAGTATCTGTGCGTGGGTGGGAGTGGGTGGTTAAAATCTCTTCTTAACATATAGGTTTATCCTGAGAAATCCAAAAATGATAGTGAACACAATAACTAAGGTGTACTAAACTCTTTTTTTTATTTTCTAATTTTCAGGAGTTTCTAGGATTTAAAAAAAATTCCAAATGTACCAAATTCTGGAATGTTTCAATTCCACTGCCATCTATAACAATTCTAAATTCTGGCGCAATTTTATTTATTCTTATAAAGACAAAGTCTGGAATTAAAGTTAGTTCGATTTGAACTAGGAATATAGCAGTAATTCATCAGAAAAAGGCGAATAGTCACCTATTAAATGTGACCACTTAAGTTTAAGACTACATTTTATGCAGTTCTTTTCGCTGCATGACACACGCGTAATAGGTACCAATATTGACTTCCACGGGGCTCAGGACCAAAATAGTCAGTGACAAATTGATATTAAAAACGTCATAAATCTTTAAAATTTACATTGGGAAATTGTTCATTTTTTTTAATTGTTGTCTTTGTCGTAGTAGCAATTTCGGCAATTCCTCGGATCGTATGCGAAGCGATACACGCGCTGGAGCTGCACGATGAGACACCCTCTTGGAAGATTATGGATAACAAGGGTCGCGTCACGGTGGTACTGCATTGGGATCAGCGAGGCCCTGGACCTTCAAGGGCTTCGTCGGAAGCACCTTCGCCGGCACCTGGCAAGTATTCGCCCAGCAAGCGGCCCTCGTTGGTCATCCAAACCGCCACCAAAAAGGAAACGGTCATCAACGACGTCTATCAGCAGCCCTCAGCTCAAGCTCCAAGATACCCTAGTCCTCAAATCACTGTGATAAATCATGACGAGGTCAAACCGCCACCTCCACTTCATAGACTTCCTAAACAGGTAATGTAATGAATTTTCAACTGACCAATTTTCAGTAAGAGTTTTTATTGTTTCTACGGCAACAATATCTTATCTCTGTCGGGAAAATAAATAGATTGAATGGTAACGAAGTAAAGGCAGAGACTGTCGAGTCGAAAGAACGGTTGGGAAATTCAAACAGATGATTTTGTTGTTAATTTATCATGCTACAGAAGATAATTAAATGGTTAAATTATAATTTCTACAAGTTTTTAGTATTCATCTCATGTATGTTTCATCACATTGTGACTTTTCAGGAAGTTACAAAATTTATATATGAATAACTTTAGTTTTGAAACCGAATTGACTTTTTTGACATTTTTTCCTTCATTTACTTTTCATTCTTTCCATTGCGAATAGGACTGTTAGTTGTGTTACCAGAGGTTTAAAACAATGTTCTTCCTGTTAACGCAGTATTTCGTTCTTAGGTGTCAGCTATTTTAGGATAGATTTATGTTTTCCTAAATTTCAAATGTACAAGCGTTTTCCTAAGTTTTGTTGATCAGCGATCGATCGGAAAGCACAAGAGATCGCTCATGTTCAATGCATTTTACAGCACAGGGAGTCGAGGGTCCCCAGACCTTACACTTCATTTTTCCACGGTCTTTACTGTAACTCCTAATCCATTTGAAAGGAACTGTATTCTTTAGTCCATCAATCTTCTGAAAGTTGTTCCCTGTCTTCATCATTGAGCGAGTGGTAGATACCACAGAAAAAAAATTCCTTCTAGCACCAAATGATCTAACGGTCATGTGCTTTTTAATCTAACGTTCGTTCCTGTATATATTGAACAGACCATGTAAATGTTTCGTTCCTATCATGACGCGACTTCGAGATTTTAGAAAACCAAATAGGTACTATTGGAATTAAGTTCGGTAGCCCTGTATAAATAAGTATTTCAGAAGCTATTCTACACAGGGCAGTTCGATCGAGAGTACGACGATCCATATTCACACCCCCGAATGCGCGCACCATGTGCATCTGCCACGTTCTGGCAGTCCCCAAACTAACGGTACCATCGAGTGTGATTTTCATTGTTGCGCATTGCACGAAGAGGGTCGCAAAATTGCCGTTCATAAGCATAGCGTTGCGACGTCTCCTATCCAAGACGCTCAACAGCAAACATCACCACAACCACCGTCGCGCCACGTGCGATTCCTCGACGTCGAAGGACGACATCCAGGTTAGAATAATGTCACCCACTTTATAGTACGTACGTTCGCACACTTACGCTTGAGTGTTGTGTGTCGTTTTCACTGTATGTATGTATGTAGATAAGTATATATGTATGTACGTATGTTTGCACATGATTTTATTAACGTCGAGGAGGTCGGCGACCGTGCACTCCTCATTAGCACAAGTAGGTGGTGTTATGTCCTTTCTTGTTAACTCTGATTTATTTATCTTTAGTAGGAAAAACACCCTTACGCTTTCACACGATTATATTTGTTTGTAGTAAAATATTCAAAGAATTGATTCCACTTTTGGTTTTCCACATTAAACCCAATTTCTTTCGAGTAGTAAAAGTATTGTTGTGCAGAATGATTTGGTTTTCGGATACAGAATAGTTAATTTTTATTGATATGCCTATCTTAATTTCTTAAGAAACGGTCATGCGAAACCAAAAAGGCAGAAGCCTCAGCGATTATCTAAAACAGCTCCAAGTTCTTAGAGTTTTATACTAAGTGATTTCTAATAGTTTCTGGAGTCTATTATGTAATTTCTTGTTAAACTGTAATTTTTGTGTACTTTAAAGGATTAAAACAAAAATTATCCAAAATTGCCTAACATCCACGGGGTACTTTTTGATAGTTCTTCATGTCTTCTACCTTCTTGCTCTGTTATTCGTTCCTTATTATTATTATTACTCTATGCATTGAAAACTATGAAAAAAAGATATGGCTCGAAGTTTTCTTTTACAAATGCAAATCCAATCTGATAAATGAGCCACGCTGATGGTTGACGTTTAATTTTTGGGTGATGTTGCAAGAAAGCTTAAGATTATTGAGTTGTGTGGTTGATTTTGAGTAAAATTTTTAATTAATGTAATTAATGTTGTTCGTAGTGCATTCATTCGCTGTGAATCATTTTAATATTATATTAAATATCAATTTGAGTACAAACATACTACGTTAATTAGGAATACATCATAAACTTTATAATAGTTTTTCATTACGATACCACTACGGCTATTAGGTCAATTTCAAAAAATTGGGGAATTCTACCAGTGGTAAGGGTTAGTTATTGCAGCAATAAAAAGACATTTGTTATTACGAACTCAATCTACATTTCGGTATAAACCCCCTCCTAGATCCTAAGCTAATACTTCCTAATCGCCCTAGTATTTAAGAAAAATACTGTAACTGAAACGCCGATTCGATTCCTGGTCCGTCTGCCTTGGTCCAAGTTTTTCTGTGGTTTCCTTGGATCACCTAGGCAAAAGCTGAGGCAGTAATATTCCACAGATAATCTTTCATTCTCTTCTGTCTTCATTTCGTCCGTCTCAACTTTCTCACCCGAACCACCACCCACCCATTACGTTCCGGCGTAGTCCGGAGGGACTGCCCGCCCACCAACATTACTGGTTGGTGGGAATGAAACACCCAAAAGTTTTTTTCTTTTTTACTGAAACTTTAGTACTTAATAGTATTCCTGGAGATGCATTAAGTATTGCAATGTACATCAGGTTCGTAATAAAATTTAGTGAAACTTCTCCAAGTGTTTATTACCTATTATTATGATGTTTCACCATAAGTTTCCGGCTAATTGTACAAATCAATCTGAATTTGTTCAGGTAAAATCGTGTCTTGAATTAACAATATCCCAACGTTTCGCCTTCCGATTGGGGGTTTCTTTTAATTCAGAGCAATATACGTACTACCTGAACAAGTTCAAACTGATTTGTTCTAGTTCTACTTCAGCTTCTATATCTTTTGAAAATGGCCTAATAGCTTTAACGACATCTCAAAGACAAGTTTAATAAAGTTTGTGAAGTATTCCACAAAAAATGTTTTTGTTCTCATATTAGCGTTTATTTTGTAACGGCTAAAATTACAAATATGCGTATGAATGTGGGAGAGTGGATGGCGAGTGATCTCCTACAAATCCTGATGTAATATCATATCCTCTCTTACAATGTTCCGTATTAATCCGTCACGCTGTAGCTAACAGTGAACGATGTCTTGTTTGAACGAAAGGGGTCGATCACGAGAGTTCGGAGAGCGAGACGGAAAACACGGTGATGGAAGATGAGGCGATAACTTCGGAAAAGTTCCTTCTGCTTATCGATCAGCTCAGCGTAGATCAAAAGCGCCACTTGACGATCAAAGATATCGGCATTATTTTGGAGCGGCTCAGTTCTAAGATCTTAGACGTCGAACGCTTAGATCGAGAAAGCGAGAGTGACGATTGTTACAATTGGACCATAAAGGCAACTATTCGCGGGGACGTGTTACGTGAACTCGGTGTTATTTATAACGGAAACTACTACGCCATTTCCGAACATCCGGGATACAAGGAGGAGAACGAGGGCGCCGCGGAAGAAATCGAAGAGGAGGAAGAGGAAGAAGACAGGCTGTGAAGATTTTAAATCATACATACTAATCCCGGATGTCAACGAGTGGCGTGTGCATCATAATAAGAACGCAACGTGTTAATTTTGTTTTCGTTTCGAATAGCAAAAAGATCTTAATATTATCGGTGCCTACATATAAGCGCCACACCGTTTTACAATTATCTGATTGTTTCGAGAAACTTGAGTTGATCAAAATAGATTTTGGCCAAATGAAATGAAACCAAACCCACTCAGGTCCGTTCCTTTTTAATTGCGTAACAGTATTAATTAATAGTCCCCACCCTAATCAGTATTCTTTTTAGAAGAGTGCCAAATATATTATTATAATTTATCACAATAACATTTCTCGCTCGCGTGCGTGCAGTTGTACCAACAATCGCAGATCTTCCATGCAGATCGTGTGCCAAATCAGTAGCAGTTCAAGTTTCTCCCGTAAGTGTAATCCAAGCCTAATAAGATGACGAACCGTTAAATAGGGAAAGAAGGGGTGCTACTACTAGACAAACAAACTGTATACCTTACCGTATAAAAAAAAAAAAGCTATACCGACTGCCACCGTGTTTATGTCAAACAGCACAAAGAAAGCAAAAAAAAAAATGATGACAAAAAATAGACAACTGTATTTAGATTCTTAAGGAGGGTTGTTAGGCGTTGTGTGCGTTAAAACATATCGCAAGCGCCGTATTATTAAAAACAAACCCGAACCTAGGGCTGACAATCGACGATCCATTTTTAAGGTTTATCTGCATAACGTTGTGTGTGCTCCATAATCATCTTCATATGTATTTAGTCATGCCGTTTGGATTTATATCATCATCATCATCATCAGAAATAACAACGATACATTGCCCTTATCGTCATCCCGTTTATACTTTTGTTTTATGGAAACGTTATACAAACTGACAACATCATCCGTAATCCAAACGGTAGCAATCACGGATACATAACATTGTATGCACCTCTTGCAATTTGTAACAAAAAAAAAAGAAAAGAAAACAAAAGAAGAATCACGGCTCTCACTTACATTAGTAAAACTCTACACGTTTCGTGCATGTTTGCGTAACCAGCCATTACTCGATTCTTCGGTGATAACGTTTCACTTTCAAAATATTGTCGGTCGACATTATTACCATTATCATCATTGTTAAGTCCGGTTGGTGTAGTTGTTATTTGCGTGCGTGATTTTGCATGCATCATAATCGCATTATTTTGGTCATGTATTTATCGTGGTAGAGAGTCGATGCTTGAGTAATTTATATTCCTTTTTGGTGTTTGCGCTTCTTCCGCGAGAAGATGCGATTTAGGTAATTTACATTTTGGCGACGCAATGGCAACACACGGGAAATAAAACGCGATACTGGAAGCATCTTGTTATTTTCGTTAACAGCTAATAAACATGCCTTTTTTGAGGTAAGATGTCAAACGTATTTAAAAACATTATCAACACGTTACCTACATTTTACAATCAATCAATAGGAAACTACAAGAGGTTTGTTTAGAAATCTTCATCTTTCTTTGAGAAAATTGAAGGCTGTTAGAAAGTTCGCACTTTTATTTTACAGAAACTGTTACTGTTATTGGAAGGTACTATTATGTTTCAAGTATTAAGGTAATTCCACAAATCTGCAGATAAAAAGGTGTTTAATTTGGTGCTATTAATCAAAATCTGATCTTTGAATTTCGTTAACACATTAAAATTTTGAGATACTTCAAGGTTTATATCTGAAAATGCCTGGATTTTCGTATTCTCGCAGTTCAGCAGAGTCTTATAAAATTTTACCTACAAAAACTAGTTGTGCTATTATAACGTAGAGTTCTAATCTAAATCGATTGTATCGATTATCAAGTAAAAAGGATATATATTTGCAATACCATGATTAGTTTATATCTCTGCAAACGCAGCTGAATCATCAAGATACCCCATTTTTGTACTTTTTAGTAGATGATTTAGAAATTCTAGTTTAATAACAAAATAGCTTTTTTGTATGAGGATTAGTAGTATCACAAAATAAATAATTTTAGACGGATGTACATTCCCATCGAATTTAATAGAATAAGCCAAAGGGTGAAGTGGTTGCATTTGTAGAGGTGGATAGTCCAATGAGTTCATAAATTTGTTTGGGATAAATTCTTAAAATGAATGATCAAAGGACAATATTGCTTAAAAAGTTGCATTATTCTCAATTGTGATGAATAATCGTAACTGTATTAAAAAATAAAGGTTTTGGCAATTCAAACCAAAGTTTTCATACGGCAACGATAATTGTCTTGCCATTATTTAAGATGAAAAGATGTAAAGGTTAGAGAATAACATTTTGCTTTCCAGTATCCACGTAGTGGATTGAATTATTTGGGCGGAACAATTTCGTCACGTTTTTTATATAGAAAATTTTGTTAATCATATAAAACATTTATAAATAAATACACATATTCGCTTAGCTGTTATTTGCTGGTAAGCCCACGGGGCCGTATGCAATCAGCCCTAGAAGTGGGACAAGTTGTTTAAGTGTTGAACTGGACAGTCCCGGACGGGCCGTGTTAAAAGTTTCTAGGACGAAATATTAATTAATTAATTAATTGATTAATTGCTTTGTACTTTTTATAATAATTATGTGGATGATAAAAAAAAATGATACGATGACGTTGGTGACAAGGATCGAACAGATTCTTTATTTTTAACGATTCGTGAGATGTTTTATATTTGTAAAACATGTATATAATGTTAGTTATTGAAAATCCTTGAAATTTGTGCAAACATTTCGTTATTTGCTAAATTAACAATTTCCTAACAAATTACACAATCATTTCGTCAATTTTCTCATACTTAGGCACGCTTTTATCGCNATGAATAACTTTAGTTTTGAAACCGAATTGACTTTTTTGACATTTTTTCCTTCATTTACTTTTCATTCTTTCCATTGCGAATAGGACTGTTAGTTGTGTTACCAGAGGTTTAAAACAATGTTCTTCCTGTTAACGCAGTATTTCGTTCTTAGGTGTCAGCTATTTTAGGATAGATTTATGTTTTCCTAAATTTCAAATGTACAAGCGTTTTCCTAAGTTTTGTTGATCAGCGATCGATCGGAAAGCACAAGAGATCGCTCATGTTCAATGCATTTTACAGCACAGGGAGTCGAGGGTCCCCAGACCTTACACTTCATTTTTCCACGGTCTTTACTGTAACTCCTAATCCATTTGAAAGGAACTGTATTCTTTAGTCCATCAATCTTCTGAAAGTTGTTCCCTGTCTTCATCATTGAGCGAGTGGTAGATACCACAGAAAAAAAATTCCTTCTAGCACCAAATGATCTAACGGTCATGTGCTTTTTAATCTAACGTTCGTTCCTGTATATATTGAACAGACCATGTAAATGTTTCGTTCCTATCATGACGCGACTTCGAGATTTTAGAAAACCAAATAGGTACTATTGGAATTAAGTTCGGTAGCCCTGTATAAATAAGTATTTCAGAAGCTATTCTACACAGGGCAGTTCGATCGAGAGTACGACGATCCATATTCACACCCCCGAATGCGCGCACCATGTGCATCTGCCACGTTCTGGCAGTCCCCAAACTAACGGTACCATCGAGTGTGATTTTCATTGTTGCGCATTGCACGAAGAGGGTCGCAAAATTGCCGTTCATAAGCATAGCGTTGCGACGTCTCCTATCCAAGACGCTCAACAGCAAACATCACCACAACCACCGTCGCGCCACGTGCGATTCCTCGACGTCGAAGGACGACATCCAGGTTAGAATAATGTCACCCACTTTATAGTACGTACGTTCGCACACTTACGCTTGAGTGTTGTGTGTCGTTTTCACTGTATGTATGTATGTAGATAAGTATATATGTATGTACGTATGTTTGCACATGATTTTATTAACGTCGAGGAGGTCGGCGACCGTGCACTCCTCATTAGCACAAGTAGGTGGTGTTATGTCCTTTCTTGTTAACTCTGATTTATTTATCTTTAGTAGGAAAAACACCCTTACGCTTTCACACGATTATATTTGTTTGTAGTAAAATATTCAAAGAATTGATTCCACTTTTGGTTTTCCACATTAAACCCAATTTCTTTCGAGTAGTAAAAGTATTGTTGTGCAGAATGATTTGGTTTTCGGATACAGAATAGTTAATTTTTATTGATATGCCTATCTTAATTTCTTAAGAAACGGTCATGCGAAACCAAAAAGGCAGAAGCCTCAGCGATTATCTAAAACAGCTCCAAGTTCTTAGAGTTTTATACTAAGTGATTTCTAATAGTTTCTGGAGTCTATTATGTAATTTCTTGTTAAACTGTAATTTTTGTGTACTTTAAAGGATTAAAACAAAAATTATCCAAAATTGCCTAACATCCACGGGGTACTTTTTGATAGTTCTTCATGTCTTCTACCTTCTTGCTCTGTTATTCGTTCCTTATTATTATTATTACTCTATGCATTGAAAACTATGAAAAAAAGATATGGCTCGAAGTTTTCTTTTACAAATGCAAATCCAATCTGATAAATGAGCCACGCTGATGGTTGACGTTTAATTTTTGGGTGATGTTGCAAGAAAGCTTAAGATTATTGAGTTGTGTGGTTGATTTTGAGTAAAATTTTTAATTAATGTAATTAATGTTGTTCGTAGTGCATTCATTCGCTGTGAATCATTTTAATATTATATTAAATATCAATTTGAGTACAAACATACTACGTTAATTAGGAATACATCATAAACTTTATAATATTTTTTCATTACGATACCACTACGGCTATTAGGTCAATTTCAAAAAATTGGGGAATTCTACCAGTGGTAAGGGTTAGTTATTGCAGCAATAAAAAGACATTTGTTATTACGAACTCAATCTACATTTCGGTATAAACCCCCTCCTAGATCCTAAGCTAATACTTCCTAATCGCCCTAGTATTTAAGAAAAATACTGTAACTGAAACGCCGATTCGATTCCTGGTCCGTCTGCCTTGGTCCAAGTTTTTCTGTGGTTTCCTTGGATCACCTAGGCAAAAGCTGAGGCAGTAATATTCCACAGATAATCTTTCATTCTCTTCTGTCTTCATTTCGTCCGTCTCAACTTTCTCACCCGAACCACCACCCACCCATTCCCACGATTCCTGAAAGCAGGCTGAAGAGGACCTTCCGCCCTACGTTCCGGCGTAGTCCGGAGGGACTGCCCGCCCACCAACATTACTGGTTGGTGGGAATGAAACACCCAAAAGTTTTTTTCTTTTTTACTGAAACTTTAGTACTTAATAGTATTCCTGGAGATGCATTAAGTATTGCAATGTACATCAGGTTCGTAATAAAATTTAGTGAAACTTCTCCAAGTGTTTATTACCTATTATTATGATGTTTCACCATAAGTTTCCGGCTAATTGTACAAATCAATCTGAATTTGTTCAGGTAAAATCGTGTCTTGAATTAACAATATCCCAACGTTTCGCCTTCCGATTGGGGGTTTCTTTTAATTCAGAGCAATATACGTACTACCTGAACAAGTTCAAACTGATTTGTTCTAGTTCTACTTCAGCTTCTATATCTTTTGAAAATGGCCTAATAGCTTTAACGACATCTCAAAGACAAGTTTAATAAAGTTTGTGAAGTATTCCACAAAAAATGTTTTTGTTCTCATATTAGCGTTTATTTTGTAACGGCTAAAATTACAAATATGCGTATGAATGTGGGAGAGTGGATGGCGAGTGATCTCCTACAAATCCTGATGTAATATCATATCCTCTCTTACAATGTTCCGTATTAATCCGTCACGCTGTAGCTAACAGTGAACGATGTCTTGTTTGAACGAAAGGGGTCGATCACGAGAGTTCGGAGAGCGAGACGGAAAACACGGTGATGGAAGATGAGGCGATAACTTCGGAAAAGTTCCTTCTGCTTATCGATCAGCTCAGCGTAGATCAAAAGCGCCACTTGACGATCAAAGATATCGGCATTATTTTGGAGCGGCTCAGTTCTAAGATCTTAGACGTCGAACGCTTAGATCGAGAAAGCGAGAGTGACGATTGTTACAATTGGACCATAAAGGCAACTATTCGCGGGGACGTGTTACGTGAACTCGGTGTTATTTATAACGGAAACTACTACGCCATTTCCGAACATCCGGGATACAAGGAGGAGAACGAGGGCGCCGCGGAAGAAATCGAAGAGGAGGAAGAGGAAGAAGACAGGCTGTGAAGATTTTAAATCATACATACTAATCCCGGATGTCAACGAGTGGCGTGTGCATCATAATAAGAACGCAACGTGTTAATTTTGTTTTCGTTTCGAATAGCAAAAAGATCTTAATATTATCGGTGCCTACATATAAGCGCCACACCGTTTTACAATTATCTGATTGTTTCGAGAAACTTGAGTTGATCAAAATAGATTTTGGCCAAATGAAATGAAACCAAACCCACTCAGGTCCGTTCCTTTTTAATTGCGTAACAGTATTAATTAATAGTCCCCACCCTAATCAGTATTCTTTTTAGAAGAGTGCCAAATATATTATTATAATTTATCACAATAACATTTCTCGCTCGCGTGCGTGCAGTTGTACCAACAATCGCAGATCTTCCATGCAGATCGTGTGCCAAATCAGTAGCAGTTCAAGTTTCTCCCGTAAGTGTAATCCAAGCCTAATAAGATGACGAACCGTTAAATAGGGAAAGAAGGGGTGCTACTACTAGACAAACAAACTGTATACCTTACCGTATAAAAAAAAAAAAGCTATACCGACTGCCACCGTGTTTATGTCAAACAGCACAAAGAAAGCAAAAAAAAAAATGATGACAAAAAATAGACAACTGTATTTAGATTCTTAAGGAGGGTTGTTAGGCGTTGTGTGCGTTAAAACATATCGCAAGCGCCGTATTATTAAAAACAAACCCGAACCTAGGGCTGACAATCGACGATCCATTTTTAAGGTTTATCTGCATAACGTTGTGTGTGCTCCATAATCATCTTCATATGTATTTAGTCATGCCGTTTGGATTTATATCATCATCATCATCATCAGAAATAACAACGATACATTGCCCTTATCGTCATCCCGTTTATACTTTTGTTTTATGGAAACGTTATACAAACTGACAACATCATCCGTAATCCAAACGGTAGCAATCACGGATACATAACATTGTATGCACCTCTTGCAATTTGTAACAAAAAAAAAAGAAAAGAAAACAAAAGAAGAATCACGGCTCTCACTTACATTAGTAAAACTCTACACGTTTCGTGCATGTTTGCGTAACCAGCCATTACTCGATTCTTCGGTGATAACGTTTCACTTTCAAAATATTGTCGGTCGACATTATTACCATTATCATCATTGTTAAGTCCGGTTGGTGTAGTTGTTATTTGCGTGCGTGATTTTGCATGCATCATAATCGCATTATTTTGGTCATGTATTTATCGTGGTAGAGAGTCGATGCTTGAGTAATTTATATTCCTTTTTGGTGTTTGCGCTTCTTCCGCGAGAAGATGCGATTTAGGTAATTTACATTTTGGCGACGCAATGGCAACACACGGGAAATAAAACGCGATACTGGAAGCATCTTGTTATTTTCGTTAACAGCTAATAAACATGCCTTTTTTGAGGTAAGATGTCAAACGTATTTAAAAACATTATCAACACGTTACCTACATTTTACAATCAATCAATAGGAAACTACAAGAGGTTTGTTTAGAAATCTTCATCTTTCTTTGAGAAAATTGAAGGCTGTTAGAAAGTTCGCACTTTTATTTTACAGAAACTGTTACTGTTATTGGAAGGTACTATTATGTTTCAAGTATTAAGGTAATTCCACAAATCTGCAGATAAAAAGGTGTTTAATTTGGTGCTATTAATCAAAATCTGATCTTTGAATTTCGTTAACACATTAAAATTTTGAGATACTTCAAGGTTTATATCTGAAAATGCCTGGATTTTCGTATTCTCGCAGTTCAGCAGAGTCTTATAAAATTTTACCTACAAAAACTAGTTGTGCTATTATAACGTAGAGTTCTAATCTAAATCGATTGTATCGATTATCAAGTAAAAAGGATATATATTTGCAATACCATGATTAGTTTATATCTCTGCAAACGCAGCTGAATCATCAAGATACCCCATTTTTGTACTTTTTAGTAGATGATTTAGAAATTCTAGTTTAATAACAAAATAGCTTTTTTGTATGAGGATTAGTAGTATCACAAAATAAATAATTTTAGACGGATGTACATTCCCATCGAATTTAATAGAATAAGCCAAAGGGTGAAGTGGTTGCATTTGTAGAGGTGGATAGTCCAATGAGTTCATAAATTTGTTTGGGATAAATTCTTAAAATGAATGATCAAAGGACAATATTGCTTAAAAAGTTGCATTATTCTCAATTGTGATGAATAATCGTAACTGTATTAAAAAATAAAGGTTTTGGCAATTCAAACCAAAGTTTTCATACGGCAACGATAATTGTCTTGCCATTATTTAAGATGAAAAGATGTAAAGGTTAGAGAATAACATTTTGCTTTCCAGTATCCACGTAGTGGATTGAATTATTTGGGCGGAACAATTTCGTCACGTTTTTTATATAGAAAATTTTGTTAATCATATAAAACATTTATAAATAAATACACATATTCGCTTAGCTGTTATTTGCTGGTAAGCCCACGGGGCCGTATGCAATCAGCCCTAGAAGTGGGACAAGTTGTTTAAGTGTTGAACTGGACAGTCCCGGACGGGCCGTGTTAAAAGTTTCTAGGACGAAATATTAATTAATTAATTAATTGATTAATTGCTTTGTACTTTTTATAATAATTATGTGGATGATAAAAAAAAATGATACGATGACGTTGGTGACAAGGATCGAACAGATTCTTTATTTTTAACGATTCGTGAGATGTTTTATATTTGTAAAACATGTATATAATGTTAGTTATTGAAAATCCTTGAAATTTGTGCAAACATTTCGTTATTTGCTAAATTAACAATTTCCTAACAAATTACACAATCATTTCGTCAATTTTCTCATACTTAGGCACGCTTTTATCGCAGAGTTTAGTAACTCAATTCTGTCATTTTTGAGAAAATAAAAAATGTGCTAAATTATTCCAATATAACACTGTAAGAGGGTGCGTTACTGGACCTGAGATATCATTTATTACAAGGGACGATTAGGAACTTGGATATGCGAATTATTATCTTCAGTTTGATTATTCATGAATAACTAATTATATTAAGCTCATTACATATTAATTTCTCAATCATCATTCATTTTCTATGGAAAGATTGTCCAACTGATTTTATTAAGATATATTTTTCCTCTGCTAATTGTAAATAAAATGTGATTTATATTTGCCAGTTTATAATTTATAACTATTGGCACTACACCAACACTGTTCTTCGAATTCATGGAAGTCGATTGGCTTAAAAATTCTAAAAGAAATTTCTTTAACTAGTTTCACCTTTGTTTTGCTTGATTTTATTGAGTGATTAAACCATCTTTGCTGTAGACAAAAATAAAAATTACCAGTTTAAGAACCTAAGCAAGTTAAAGTTTCGAAAACATAATTTCTCGGATTCTGTACTATGTCGATTTCTAAGGTTTCTTGACGTCAGAGAACGTTATAAATCGACGTGGTTTAGAATGTAGGACGTTTTTTTTGTTTTTTTGTACATAAAATCTGTTACAGTTTAACCCGTCTAACTCTATAAATGAAATACATCACGTTCAATTGAATTCTCTATGAATTTTATGATTACGATCGAAAATCTTTGTCAATGTATATGTTTGCACAAATTTGAAGATTATAAAGAACGAGTATTTTTAGACGGCAATGGATGGACATAGGGAGAGATTTTTTTATTATAGGAAGCAATACTTGCGCCTTGTGTTTGCAGTAAGAGTTAATGCGGGTGCGTACTTTGAATTAATTGTAAGCTATCAGTTAAAGAAACTGAAGTGCGCGACCTGACATTGTTTTTGCTGCAGAACTATGGGGCTTTGGTGAGGATTGTTGCTAATATTTTTGTCAACATTTGCAAATTTTATAGAAAGTTTCATAAGCGTTATTTACCTATACAATGGGACATAATATGACGTTCTTTAATCAGTTCTATACATACGTATAATAAATAAAAACCAATGCTTGACGACAGGCAACAAAAAAAAAATATTATGCACTGTTAAGTGCAGAATTAAGGCAGAAAGTTATTTGTGGCTTATATTTTATATATGAGTACATAATATGTTGTTTGTGTATCATGTTTTCACACTGACATTTGTAGACTGTTTATTTGTTAATTACAAAAGCTCAAAGGTATACAGTAGAGAAACAATTGCAGGTATTGTTGTTATCCAAGAACTATAGCTTTGACTGCTCTAAAATTTCCTTTTTTTTTTGGTCTATTGGGGCAGTGCCGAATTAACCTTTTTCTTGTTAACTTCATTATCTCAAAAAATCTGTAGTGATGCGAGAAGAAATGATAAAAAGTTTATCTTATAGATATTTAACGGACTGAGATTAACTTTCGCGTTATAAATTGTTAAATAATAATTAGTAAAGTAAATTTGATTTGGAAAATAAATATTATTTTGAACTTTTGATAAAGGGGTCCTAATAGCTGTGCTTACATTAATATACCGTATGCGAAAGGGTAGAGAATACCTATGCCGCATTTATTCAATAGTATGTAGTAAGCACTGTGCGCGTACGTTGATTGGCTGTTGGAAGTTGTGTGAAGGCGCACATTTCTATAAAGCGGCAATTCGTATAATTTAAGATCCCCTTGCACTCTTTCGCATACGGTATATTTATGTATTTGTTAATTCGGCACTGTGTTGAGGCAATAAAAACACAACAACAAAGTAGAAGCATTAAAATTTCTTGTTTAATTATGCCTTCTTAAAATACAAATGTTACATATTTGCCAAATCAAGTACTAAAAAGAAAAGTTGTTGAACTATATTTGGCTTTGAACCTTTTATATTACAATAGCTAATAAAATGGTTTCATTTGCTGTAGTTCTTAAATTAAAGTTGTTAACTCTAATACAGGCTTGTACTTTTACAGTTAGTCAGTTAAATTTGTCTTTATTATCTTAAAATTTTCTACTGAATATCTACTGGTTCACGTGTTTAATGCTATTCGGTACTTTACGGGTTAAGACGTATGTTCTTTCTTTTCCAACGACTTTATTTGTTCAAAGTAGGAATTAAAATTGGCCTTTGTTGGTTAATTCTTTTTCAAGAAGCGCATTCTGTATCACACGGACGAGTTGATTACGTTTGGAACATAAGTGTTCTTGGTCGTTGATCTGTCGAAACCGCCAAAAGTGCATTGGTTCTCATTAGCACGCCGACAGAACACCGACTGACCATCATGGGTGAATTATAATTAAAATATTGGGTGGTGATATAGTATGTGGTTAAAAGAAAGTGCAACTTTCGTTTTTATAATGGCAATTAATCTTAAAAATTGAAACTTTCAGAACCTAACCTATAATTAGTTGGTTTCGATACGATTATTCGTATTGGATTTTTGTTCGCTCTCTCTCTGTTTTATATGGACGTCAAATTCTGTTCCGATCAAAACGGCAAAACTTTCGTATAGAAAGAAAAAAAAACAAAGAATATATTCATAAGTGGAACATGATGATTGTATGTTATTGCTCAATTACCAGTTTATTTTCACGTTTACTTGGTCGATTGTGTTGTGATAATCTATTACTACGATAAATCAATCTAATTTATAGCAAATTTTTCATGAGAAATGGAAAGTATATCGTAGGTCTATATTAGATACATTATTAAATTAATAAAATTGATTGCAAATTGTGAGCTGCGCTCGTTTTAGGAACCACAAACGCCAATTTTGACAGTTTTTCCGGTCTTGCGTTTCCTAAGAGGACCGTAGACGAAGTTGACGTTTATATGAATCTAGTACATTTATATAATAATTACTGTGTAAGGAGATCGTGAAATGTCTGAGATGAAGGTATCATTAACTCGCTTTATACAAATAAATAATTTATTATTATCTATAGGTATATCTATTTTATACTCTCTCAAAGATTAACAATTCGATTTGCTTTTTAATTACTTAACACTTTGAAAAGCTTCAAAACAACAAATCGACCTTAGAGGAGCTAATAACATCATGTGATTGCATCAAGAGGTACAATATTGTTCTCTTAATACTATTTTCGTTTTTAATCGACTTGAAAAGAGGAGGTTCATGATTCGACTGTATGTTCTTTTTGTATGTCTGTTACGCATTTACTCCGCCAATTATGAATTGATTATAATGATTCTTTATTTGTTTGCTAGGCCATACTGCAGAGGTGGTTCCATACAAATTTTATCGAAATTGATTCAGTGCTTTTTGAAAAAAATTTATACACACTAAATATTGAAAAATAAAGTTAATTTTTAGAAAGAAAAACGAAAACCGCCTTTAATAGGTACTATACCTACATGTAAAAACTTAAACTAAATAGTAGAAAATAATATCTTAATTATTTCAAAGCAGAGTGCATTACAGAATAATTGACAAAATTATTGATACTTCTATACATTTACAATTTATAATCAGTTATTTTTGGTGTCAGTGTCAGTCGAAGCTAAAATAACCTTAATCTATATCTACTTGATTAATCAATTAACATATGAATGCGGAAGTAGAGATTAGATAAAACAAATCGGACGGAAAGTTTGTTGCAAAGGCAAGATTACTGTCCCTCTTGACTGTCACCGATTCCAAAAATAATAAATGATATAACTTTCAATGATTTTGTCAATTCTATAATGCACTTTGCTTTGAAGTAATTAAATATTATTTTCTACTTTTTAGTTCAAGTTTGTACATGTAGGTATAGTCTTGATGTCGGTTTTTGTTTTTTTTCTTCTAATAATTAATTTATTGAACAAAGGTATGGTATATCAACTAAAATACCAAAACCCAAAATTCCATTTAAATAATAAATCAGATCAGACATAAAACTAAGGATGACACTGTGGGTGTCGAAAAGTATTTTATCTTTTTTAAAAGTTTCTATGTGGGATTTAAAGCGTTATTGTTTTATTTAAGCTCTTGATGAATTCACATATATGATGGTGAAAATTTGTGGTTTTTCACTAGATGTTTCCACATTTTTTGCTCTATTTGAATTGCTATTGTCTGATTATTTATATCTTTGGTTTCTTCACAGCCTTTGTTCCGCTAATTTTAATATTAATTACTTAATCCAATTTATTTAATTTTATAAATAATGACGACTCAAATTTCCAACATTAAACACCATTTTCTTATCGTATGCATTATTATCTCGGAGTATTTTTAGGTGATGCTACTTCATTAAATTGACTATTATTTAGATTTTAGTAAGATAGTAAAAGGAAGTGAATTTTCAAGCAATTGTTTATTTCTATAAAGCGAGAAAGTTTTGTTTGCTCCATCCTCATTTGTAATGTTCTAAATTTCCAATTACCACTGCCAAGCATGTAAACATTGAAAATAAATAACGTATTAAAATTACATTTTTTAATTACCTCAATGATCCTTGTTACTTGCTTCCTATTCTTTAAGAGTAAACTTTTATATAGAATAAAACGAATGATCTATGACTATAAGAAATCTCTGAAGGTAAGTAGTTATTTTTTTTAATGCATGCATTTTTTGACGTTTTGTATTAGTAATAATTATAACAACATTATATAGATAGATGTAAATCAATCAGCAAAAGTTTGGTATCATCGGAAACTATCTACCGATAATTGAACGCGAGATTAATTTTTTTTTTTAAGTTTCACTCTATTAAAATAGTAAACGTTTAATGTTAGTGAAATATCACTTATTCTTAAGTGATTGGAAACCTTTACTTATCCTGGATTCATACCAACAAAAACATACATTTTAAGCAGATGGTGTAATGTATTGTTTCAATTTGTATTGTTTTCGCCCGATGTATTAAGCATTTTTAATTCAAGTGATACACTATAATTTGACAATTTGATTACGTTAAAGATGTTTAGGAGGTACAATCGGAGACAAGAGTACATAAAATTAGAAATTCGTGATTAATTAGGCTTTGCAGCATATTATGAGGTAAATAAATATTATCTATACTAAAAAAAAGTATACGGTTTGAGAGAAAATTTGGAATTTAACCAAAAACTTTGAATAAAATAAGAAATAACGAATAATATGGAAAAATTTTAACTGAGTTTTGGCAGTGAATATGCCTTGATTTCAACTTCGAAACAAAAAAGTATTTATTTTTAATCTCTGTTAATAATGAGCATAAAACATTTTAATATGTTTAAATAATAATTAAAAC
>NW_020438931.1:51549-53081 GCF_000699045.2 Agrilus planipennis
TCGATAACCATTTAGTGAATTTGAATAACCTTACGCTAAAGTGATTCTCCAGAGTTCAAGTTACTTATTATAAAAGTTTGAAATTTCTGGTAGCTTTTTTTCTGTTAATAAAAATAAATTTAATCTGTTCGGTTAACGAATCTCCATAAAATGACGTGTAAAATTACAATTTTTTAAAATTTCAATAACTTTTTAACGGTTTAGTGAATCGATTTGTAATTTTTACAGGAGTTTTAGATTTGAATGGGGAACGTTCTTCCAATTTTTTATTTGTCTCGTAGCATTTTGACATACCTCCCAAAAATCCTTAAGGCGAGTTTAAAGATTTCCTATTCTGATTTGGATGCTAGGTTGTAAGAAACAAAAAATGCCTATTTAAACGTTTAAGGGATGAGAAAAATATTTCATTTTCACATAATATTGTGAATAGAATTAGTTAGAATTATTATTTGAAATGTGATTGAAACGCTTTCCGGATCTGCACTGTCATAATCGAAGGTGGAAAGCGGAACGAGTGAGACGGTGCGACTGGTGTACAGCAAGCAGGAAAAAGGGAGCGTCGCCGAGTGTCGTTAGCGTCGATCGTACCGTAGAGCATACACAGGAGCCGGGCAAAAGCAGGACAACGGAGTGCATTGACCTAGGGCAGGCGGCGACCCCGATTTGACATACTGACCCACATTCTCCTAGCCGCGTTGAGGAAGAAATGTGAAAACGAAGCTTTTTTCTAGGCTTATAGAGAACATTGGGAACATATACCGCATCAACACTACTATACTAAAGTTTCCTTTTTTATAACCATCGAAATTTCCTGTCTCTTACGTAGGCAATGTAGGTGTAAGCTTATTTTTAATTTAAATCGAACGAAAATTGGCAATGTGGATAATAATTTAATTTAACTTATAGTTCATCCTAAATTCATTGGTATTACAATTCTTTCTACCTAATAAAATGTTAGTCAATATTTTAACTTAGATTTTGGGGTGCACTTAAAATGAATTTAAAGCTTTTTATTCAACTTTTCTTCGAATTTTTTAATTTTTAGTCGATAGATTCAATGAATTATATAATGTGGAAAATGTCTTCACATTTAAAACGAAAGAGATAAGAGGGTTCTTCAAAAAAATAAAACACTATTGTAAAGTTAAAAGGCGTTGCAGTATTACGGCTAAAAGGTATGGTGATGACAATTTCTTTTTCGACGTGAAAAACTAATTTTAATACTACAAGTAGTTTCGATAGGATTAATTATTTTATTCAATCTATTTCCCTTAATATCCTTAAATACATAAATCAATATCAAATGTATGTCTGAAATACTAGGTAAGTGTAATACTTATCCACTATTTGAATATTTTTAAATCGCTCTTAATAATAATGCAAGGGATGGTTTGCGACAAGATTTATTTTTGATGTTTACGTTAATAAGTGTTATAAAATAAATATAAATAAGTTTGGTTTTTGGTAAAAGCACTTTTAATAAATAAAATAGTCATAGCATTTTGAAAATTAGATTCGACTCGATTTATTTA
>NW_020438931.1:56078-62883 GCF_000699045.2 Agrilus planipennis
GTAATTTGATTTATTTATAAAATATTAATTTTTCGAAGTAAACCAATCACGATCAATTAAATTTAATTATTATAAGAATTATAATAATCTAAAGGTTTTCAGATAACAAATATTGAAAATTTTAATTACATTAATTCAAATATTTTGCAAGTAGTTGCGAGAAATGCAAAACAATTTATATTTTAATACATAGTTCAAACTAAAAGAAATTTTGTCTTTATAAATGCAGCTTTTAACTTTTGCTATTTATCTTGTTTTAATTTTTCATATATTCATATTAATTACAAATGCTAAAAGTTTTTTAAAAGTTAACGTAATATTATGTGCCAATACACTTATTGATACCTTAGCTGCCATCTAGTTAATATTGTGAAAACTTATTAAAAACAAGTGATTCTATTTTTTTGTTTTTATTCATCTATCTATCAAAAAAACAAAAGAAACTCAAGAAGTAAATAAAACAAATGAAAATTCCTGTTATCTCTTTCGTGAAATTCCTAATTAATTAGTAGATAAACATGCAACGTTACTGAAGAAGTCGTTAATACAGGATGCTGTCCGAACAGCTGTTCTATAACCTCCAAAACCGTAGTCAACCATAGTCTTATGTAACATATTTAATTAAGTGTTGTTTACTTTCCTAAATTATAAACAAGATGGTAAAAGCCTCAGAGACCGGGGGCGTAAAGCCCATGTCCATTGCTGGACGTTTTATTCGGGAAAGAGAACGTTTACTTGGTATGTCAGATGAAGAAAGAAAGTGGCGAGCCCAATGGTTAAAAGACCAACAACTAACCCCCAACGAACCCAAACATGTTCCAGAATTGTATAAAGAAAAGTATAATTTTATTCGAAGAGCGTACAAAGCTCCTTTAGATAAGTTGGCTAGTGTTTTAGAACCAACATTGGGGCATGACCGTACTGTGAAGTATCGGTATTTTACAGGTACCATTGCTTGCAGTTAGGTTTAAAATATATATTATTGGTTGCTTTTTTTACAGGGAAATTCTTTTTGGGTTTGTATTTAACACTAGGAGCATTTTACTATTTCAAATACAACAGCTACGATTGGACGTATAAAGGTGGTTGGAAAGTTATGCACTCCAGGAAGTCAGTGTTACCTGGAGATCCAAACTGGCCGGAAGTGTCAGACAAGAAGCCTAATGAATATGCTGACTTTGGTTTTAGTAAAAACACTCTAAACTTGTAAATAAATAAAAATAATCATAAGAATTAATTAGTTGTATTAGGTAAAAAATTAAAAATAAATTAAGTATATACATTTACTCTTTTGTTTTTCAATTGTATAAATAGATAAAAGAATTATTTTATGTTTAAAAAAATTGCAATTAAAATTAAAAAAAAATAAAAAAGTAATTCGTGTGCATTTAATATTGCACTTATTTGATTAATAGAAGTTAAAATACACCCCTGTTCAGGGCCGGATCTATATATGAGCTTTTTGAGTTGAAGCCCAGGGAAAATGGATAATATTGTGAATTTAGAAAATAAAAAAAAGGTAATTGCTTTATAATTTATAAAACAATTGCCCTATTTTTTTCCCNGAAGAAATGTGAAAACGAAGCTTTTTTCTAGGCTTATAGAGAACATTGGGAACATATACCGCATCAACACTACTATACTAAAGTTTCCTTTTTTATAACCATCGAAATTTCCTGTCTCTTACGTAGGCAATGTAGGTGTAAGCTTATTTTTAATTTAAATCGAACGAAAATTGGCAATGTGGATAATAATTTAATTTAACTTATAGTTCATCCTAAATTCATTGGTATTACAATTCTTTCTACCTAATAAAATGTTAGTCAATATTTTAACTTAGATTTTGGGGTGCACTTAAAATGAATTTAAAGCTTTTTATTCAACTTTTCTTCGAATTTTTTAATTTTTAGTCGATAGATTCAATGAATTATATAATGTGGAAAATGTCTTCACATTTAAAACGAAAGAGATAAGAGGGTTCTTCAAAAAAATAAAACACTATTGTAAAGTTAAAAGGCGTTGCAGTATTACGGCTAAAAGGTATGGTGATGACAATTTCTTTTTCGACGTGAAAAACTAATTTTAATACTACAAGTAGTTTCGATAGGATTAATTATTTTATTCAATCTATTTCCCTTAATATCCTTAAATACATAAATCAATATCAAATGTATGTCTGAAATACTAGGTAAGTGTAATACTTATCCACTATTTGAATATTTTTAAATCGCTCTTAATAATAATGCAAGGGATGGTTTGCGACAAGATTTATTTTTTATGTTTACGTTAATAAGTGTTATAAAATAAATATAAATAAGTTTGGTTTTTGGTAAAAGCACTTTTAATAAATAAAATAGTCATAGCATTTTGAAAATTCGATTCGACTCGATTTATTTAAGTATATCTATTATATTTTATAAATTTTAGATGTTTAATAACGTTGGAATAACGGAAGGAAGGTAATTTTGCCACAATTTTAATTTGTTCCATTAATCATCAAAAATAGTTTTAAAAAGAGGATGAAGTTATAATAAATCTTGTGAAATCACCCGGTAGGTTCCCTCGGGCGAATTCTGCAATCGTGGGCAACTTGGTGAAGCTCAGAAAATCCCGTTTCTGCTACATTTACCCGAATTACGTTTTGAAAAAGCTTAGTTTGCAGGTAAGTAAGCAGGTGCTTTTTGTAGTACAACTGTATTACTACAACAGCCCCTACCTTTTACTACGGTATCCAGAGGTATACGCGAACATCCTGCAGCGCAGTTGTCGTATTGCTGGTATCTTGTTATCGGAAACTCATATTGGAAACTAGGTCTGTGGAAAATAATACGTCACTGCACAGAAACTTGCGTGACCTTCGTCTTTTACTCTACTACATAGCGTAGTAATACGGGATGAAAAAACTAACAAATTAAAAAAAAATATTCGCGCCCTAAAGGTTCCGTATTCTTATATATTATCCGAAGGGTTGATTTGTATTAATCACTTTATAATTACGCAGGGTACTCATTTGCAACGTAATTTTATGAAGTCCGAATCTTGCTTTCTTTTTCTTACGATGAAACTAACACTTATTTGTTTATATGAAAAATAATTTGCTGTTTGCGATGTGTATTAACGTCAACTATAAAATAAATGTTACAAGAAAATTTTATAATAATATAAATAAAGCTATTTTATAGGTTAATCATCAGAAATTTTGAATCATTCGGTAAAACTTCCGAATATTATATATAAAAGAAATTATAAGTAGTACTTATTACTATGTGTCGCATATCTATTTACAAACGATTCCTTTAAATTTTAATCATTGATTACTATACATCTATTAAAAAACCATAATGGCCGACATCAGTGACACAACAGCAACAATTAGAAAAGAATGATGGCCGACATCAGTGACAATGCGACAACAATTGAAGAATGATGGCCGACAACAGCAACAATTAGAAAAGAATGATGGCCGACACTACGTCATAATATTGTTCACAAAAGTGCATTCCGACCACTCGAAGCATCAGTGCTAANAGAAAAGAATGATGGCCGACATCAGTGACAATGCGACAACAATTGAAGAATGATGGCCGACAACAGTAACAATTAGAAAAGAATGATGGCCGACACTACGTCATAATATTGTTCACAAAAGTGCATTCCGACCACTCGAAGCAATAGTGCTAACAGTTTCGAGCTCACGGGGACTGATAGGGGGGAAGAACTACTTTCTATAAAGAATTTTAATTATGATTTTCTTTTGTGATTCGACTTTTTTAGGCAATGTAATGAATGGTGGAATTTTATAAACTCCATCTAAACGTATATATATGTTGTAGAAAGCCATTAACGTTTCATAAGAGACTATTTTAATTTTGCCTTACTTCTCCAAAATTAATTTCAGATTCTGCACATTAAGAATTAGTCTAGATTTCTTAGCAATAAACAAAAAGATTATCATCATCAGATATAATACAAATCTTTACTAGTTTTTATTAAGATATGTTTTTCGCTAATACTTAATTGGAATTGTTTAATTTATAGAGCCAATGCTAATACCTCTTCGTATATGATTTCTTAAAAGTCGAGTGTGACTCTTCCGGCATAAAGTATCTTTATTTTTTGGAGAGGGCAATATCAATTTGAGATTACAATTCGTTCTGTACCAACTTCTCCACGCGTCAATATATTTTTGAAATACTAACATAATCCATGAAGAGTAAGTAAAGTCAATTGCGGCCATTCCTAAGAAATTAATCAATTTTTAATAAAGTAATTGATCTCCAATCGAATTTATGTTTAAAGATATTGGCCCACAGTTTGATAGAGTTACAACGAAAGCGTTTTTTAATTAAAAATTATCAACCACGATCATGAAATTATAATTTCTTTTTATAATTAGTAAAAACTTGGAGTTAAACTTAAGTAGAAAAGTCTGCTAACGTTTAAATAATGAGAACATTGTTCTTTGTCATATAGGATTAACAAAGGGTAGTAAATACCATCTCCATAGGGATTTACACATATACATATGTATATAGAACGCTGGTGAAAACCATATTTTTCTGATACAAGATTAATATAAACTTACCAAAGATACTAGCAAATACCATCAGGTGGGCACCAACGGATTTTTCGTTTTGCATGGTGGTTTTCGTGTAGTTTTCACATATTAACATCAACAGATAGGTGGTGAATACGGTAAGAGGGGTGTAAAACAGAAATGCAACCATATCTAAAGCCATCTCTGCGCCGTATTGTTCACCAGGATTCCTTAGGAAAACCAATACAGACATGGGAATGCTGTACCTGAAACAAATAATGCAACTTTTAATCGAAAAAGAAAATCTTTTTTCGTGTAACAAATACATGAAGAAAACTAACAACGCAATAATTACAATTTTCGATTTTAAATGATTGAATTTGTCGTAGAAATAGTAGAATTTGTTAAGTAATTTCTAATAATCTTAATTTTGACATGCTTCTTTAGAGATTATTTCAAGTTTCTTAATTATTACAATTAAATTTGTAATATCAACTAATAAATACCTAGTAAATTTATTTCTGCTAGGATTTTGTTTTTACAAATTCGGGTCCAACTTGTACTTTTTATAATAATTATGTGGATGATAAAAAAAAATGATACGATGACGTTGGTGACAAGGATCGAACAGATTCTTTATTTTTAACGATTCGTGAGATGTTTTATATTTGTAAAACATGTATATAATGTTAGTTATTGAAAATCCTTGAAATTTGTGCAAACATTTCGTTATTTGCTAAATTAACAATTTCCTAACAAATTACACAATCATTTCGTCAATTTTCTCATACTTAGGCACGCTTTTATCGCAGAGTTTAGTAACTCAATTCTGTCATTTTTGAGAAAATAAAAAATGTGCTAAATTATTCCAATATAACACTGTAAGAGGGTGCGTTACTGGACCTGAGATATCATTTATTACAAGGGACGATTAGGAACTTGGATATGCGAATTATTATCTTCAGTTTGATTATTCATGAATAACTAATTATATTAAGCTCATTACATATTAATTTCTCAATCATCATTCATTTTCTATGGAAAGATTGTCCAACTGATTTTATTAAGATATATTTTTCCTCTGCTAATTGTAAATAAAATGTGATTTATATTTGCCAGTTTATAATTTATAACTATTGGCACTACACCAACACTGTTCTTCGAATTCATGGAAGTCGATTGGCTTAAAAATTCTAAAAGAAATTTCTTTAACTAGTTTCACCTTTGTTTTGCTTGATTTTATTGAGTGATTAAACCATCTTTGCTGTAGACAAAAATAAAAATTACCAGTTTAAGAACCTAAGCAAGTTAAAGTTTCGAAAACATAATTTCTCGGATTCTGTACTATGTCGATTTCTAAGGTTTCTTGACGTCAGAGAACGTTATAAATCGACGTGGTTTAGAATGTAGGACGTTTTTTTTGTTTTTTTGTACATAAAATCTGTTACAGTTTAACCCGTCTAACTCTATAAATGAAATACATCACGTTCAATTGAATTCTCTATGAATTTTATGATTACGATCGAAAATCTTTGTCAATGTATATGTTTGCACAAATTTGAAGATTATAAAGAACGAGTATTTTTAGACGGCAATGGATGGACATAGGGAGAGATTTTTTTATTATAGGAAGCAATACTTGCGCCTTGTGTTTGCAGTAAGAGTTAATGCGGGTGCGTACTTTGAATTAATTGTAAGCTATCAGTTAAAGAAACTGAAGTGCGCGACCTGACATTGTTTTTGCTGCAGAACTATGGGGCTTTGGTGAGGATTGTTGCTAATATTTTTGTCAACATTTGCAAATTTTATAGAAAGTTTCATAAGCGTTATTTACCTATACAATGGGACATAATATGACGTTCTTTAATCAGTTCTATACATACGTATAATAAATAAAAACCAATGCTTGACGACAGGCAACAAAAAAAAAATATTATGCACTGTTAAGTGCAGAATTAAGGCAGAAAGTTATTTGTGGCTTATATTTTATATATGAGTACATAATATGTTGTTTGTGTATCATGTTTTCACACTGACATTTGTAGACTGTTTATTTGTTAATTACAAAAGCTCAAAGGTATACAGTAGAGAAACAATTGCAGGTATTGTTGTTATCCAAGAACTATAGCTTTGACTGCTCTAAAATTTCCTTTTTTTTTTGGTCTATTGGGGCAGTGCCGAATTAACCTTTTTCTTGTTAACTTCATTATCTCAAAAAATCTGTAGTGATGCGAGAAGAAATGATAAAAAGTTTATCTTATAGATATT
>NW_020438931.1:65919-73833 GCF_000699045.2 Agrilus planipennis
AATAAAAAAAAAACCTTTTAACGAAAGTGATCTTCCTAAAAGTATTTTTTATTTGCTCCAGACTTAAACTAGCAAAAAATTAAAAAGATATTTTTTTTTTATGAATTAATTGTAAATAATTCCAAATTAAAAGCAAAAAAGGACGAGCTTCATTTTCTTTCTCGAGTGAATTAATCATAAATATACCGAATACCCGGCATTTTTTTAAACACCCACTCAAGCGAGTTTTCTTTGAATTTTCCGTTATAAACGCGGGATAAAAGTTAAATTAAGTATTGATTTTCTTTCCCTTCGTAGGCGTCTAATACGTAGTAGGTGGATGCACCACCAACACTACGAAGGTATTCCATTAAGTAAATTCCTACCGTTCTCAACACCCACGCGCCTACTATTCCTTTTCATCCATCAGGTATTACGTCATACACCGTCATGTATGTACACTTTTTCAAAAAACTGATGAAACACTTCGAAAAACGAAAAACATTTTTCATTAAATAACACAAGAAATAATTCAGTAAATAACTTATTAACACATTATTTGTTTAAGGATAAATTTTAAATGGGGTGTTAAAAAAGAGGGAACGCGAAGTTGTAATCAGGGATGTAGCTACTTGAGCGCTATAACGGTTGTAGCAAAGACACAAGACCCCGAGAACTATTCATAAAAAAAAATCCGCAAAAACCTAGTAAAATTCCAGGATAATTACAAGTGGAATGTTTCATTAGTTTTTTTTTATCAGCAATGAAACTGGATACAATTTCGACCTTGAAATTTCCCGAAATTCATGCTTAGAAGTTGTATCCTGAATTTAAAAAAATTCTTATTTTCGTGGCTACGAATTTAGTATGTCGTCAGTATCCTGTTGGTGTAATATCGACTTTTCCTAGATTATGCAGGCAATTTCATATAAATTGGAACAAAATCAATGTCAATCACCAGGGTTATTAAAAACATATTGACTGGCTTAATATTAGCGATTGGGAGACGGCGAAGACCTCATAAGAAAATATAATGCAGTGTTCATTCAGGACCGGATGCAATTGTCAACAAGTTTTTAATTAGATGGCAATGTTAATAGACTTTTCTATATACTATTAACCATTCTTTCCCTACGTTTCTATTCGAAATTGAAATCGAAATTAAAATCACAAGGGGGTTAAAAATTATTTATTTATTTAATTTTATGATTAGACAGCTATACGAATGCACAAAAATCTTGTTATTTAAGTGTTTTGTTTGATTATCATCACGCAATTTTTAATTATCTATTTATTTTAATTTTTTGACGTTTTTATAGATAAAAATTGCGAATGCTAGTTGGTTATTAATTGTTTTATTTATACAGCGAAATCTTTAATCATGTACCGTTTATTATCGAGTCCATCTACCTCATACCCTGAACTAAAAAAATTAGCATTGGCTGTAGTTTTTAAATAAGTAAATAACTTTTAACCCCCTTGTGACTTTGATTTCAAACCAGACTTTTCTACTCGTTTAAAACTCTAAAAGGGAATGTCATCAATATTTTATTACCCCTTAAATGTACGATTTACCTACCTATGTTTGAGCTAATTTTTAAGTACCTACTAATTTTTATGTTGAGATGTCGATTTATTTCCACCCTTGAGTGCTTGTCTGAAGATCTAACAGAAAACTAAATTGCCGACTTCCATTTTACTTAAATTAAGTAATGCGAATATACGAAGAAATTTAATGTGTAGGCGTAATTACCTTTCCGATAAAAATAGATTGCACTGTTAATGTTATTTGTAATCTTTAAAATGTCAGTAGCGCGATGTGTGATACTAAATTGTGGCGAATAAAAAGAGCAAATAATCCTTAGGATGTATAGTTTTAAGTAATTGATGTGATAGTGCCGTTTTTGCTGTTCCAATGTTAAAAGGATAAGACTTAAATAATCGTAAGAAAATGCATACTTATTGGGTAAACTTTGGTTACTTATTTTAAGGGCTCTTTATAAATTACATAAAGTAAAATTTATCGACTAATTAAATTTCCAGTAACAATCCAATTTTAAATTAATTCCTAATCGCAAACTTTAACCCCCTACGTAACAGCACTACAACGTCTGGCTGGACCCCCTTTCCGTCCCTTTTAATCTTTTGTAATTTATGGATAATATACAACAGGACCAGGTACCTGAAAATAATTTTGCCTATAAATATTAGGTATAAAATTAACGTGTTTAGGATAAAATAATGGCGACATCTACTCTCAAATTATTTTATCAGTTTTTTTAGTTTTATTGCTGGTATTTTATTTGTTTGGGTGGAATTCTTTTCCAAAAGTAGAGAGGTTCATTTTTTAAAAATATTTGTCCAAAAGTATTATAGTTACATTCAGAACATTCAAGTAATTTCTATCTTGGGGTTAAATAATAATTTTATTGTATTCTAATTTTTTAGACAAAATAATTTGCTTCAAACAATTATAAAAGTTTAAAAATTAGAAAGAACAAAAACCGAAAGTTCCGACTGTTGGTTATATCGGAAACCCCCATTTGGGATCTTCTTTTGAAAATTCATCTTATGGTGGATGACACGATATAAAGAACCTAATTTCAGCGGTTTAAACTTTGTCGTAATCGTTACATCAAAAATTGAACCCCCTTTTGATTACTTTAGGGGATGAATTTTAAAAAATTCTTTCTTGGTGCTCGCTTACGTCTTATATAGACACATTTTTCACTAACCTGATATTACTCATGATCGAAAATACGCGAAAAATAGTCGTCTAAGAACTTGAACTTTTTCTCACAATAATTTTACGAAAATACATGCTCGTTTTAGTCACGCACGCATGAGCCGTGTCACCAGTCGTCTCGCATTCTTTTTTAATGAGTGTAGAAAATGCTGTATTTCGTTAGATATTCCTTATGAGGTGATATTTCAGGGACTATTTTAAAAAACTCCTGTTGCATGCTCCCAAGAAAAAAAAAACAAAACTACTTTGGCAGAAATTTTAAATTTAAAAAACTATGCACAATTATTGGTTATTTATAAAGCGTAACGGGGCAGTTTTGCTGTTCCTCAACGTTTTTTATCATTAATCGCAAACATCCTAACCCGTATTCTAAATAAATTCCGTGTAGTTGAGGGATGCTTATGTAATGTCTTTGACAGTAAAGGCCATTTCGTTCTATAGGAAGAAATGCAATTTTCCTCTTGACTAAATGTAAAGGAGCAGTTTGTCGAAAGCCGACAGGAGATCTCTCGAACAGCGCCGCTCGCTCCTGAGTGGCGATCCTTCGAAGCTACTCGAGTCCTGCATGCCCTTCAAAGCGAGGCTTAAATTAATGACAAGTGATGACGCTGCCGTAGTAGTCGTAGCGTAGGCGGAAACGCATTTTCATGCAATTTACGACTGAAAAAAAAAATAACACGAAAGGAAACGCGCGTCAAGGAAATTTCTTTTAATTTGTAGATATAAAAAGGAATTACGATTAGTGCAGTCTTTATACTTTGTCCTTTTCTTTAAAGCCTACAATTAGGAGTATAATCTATAATATTTAGCAGGGTCGTGCGCACGGGGTTAATTTAAGGGTTCAAATTCCCGAACCTAATTGATGGGACGGGACTGAAAAACTATATTTATACGATATCGAGTTACGGCAGTGTGCAGTCATCTACTAATTGAAGTATTTCAAATGTTAGACAGTTACGATACACAGGGTGTTTCAGGAAGAATGGCAAGCATTTTGGAAAATAGTAGTTTGAAATATATGGGGTACCTAACAAGTCGTGGGGTGGGTCTGTACTCTGTGTCTCATCACAAGTGCGACACTTAAGGTCCACATGAATAACTTCCCCGTACAGGAGGCAACTGATTCAAATCACTAACTTCTAGGACAGATATACAGTATCTAGTGCTGGATAAAAATTTCTGACTTATTTGAAAATATCGAATTATATTAGAACCAATTAGATCGGATAAATAATAAAATGAAGGTACAGTTTAACCTCTTAGATGCTGGAAACAGAAGCTACATCCACCATCGGAGATGGAAGGACCTCTGAGGTTCCTGCTTCTGTTGAACAGTGCTTGAGATTTGATGTAGGTACATCTTATTGGTATTATTTTCATAATGTTCGCATTATCGGTATTAACATCTCATTATATAAATGATAATTATCGATAGATTTAAGAGTACGATTACAATAATATTTACTTGTAAAGTGTTTATTTTTATTACTCTTTCAATTGTAACAAATGTAGACAAAGCGCTCATTTCGATGGTTTTCAATGAACAGCGTTACCCTCAACGAGACTGAAGTACTGTTGACTTAAAATAAACAGAACGAACAGCTCTAGAAAATCGCTCAATTTTCTGTTTTTCTACGTCCGTAAAATAAATTGACAAGACTCGGTAGCCATTGAGTGAAGTGCACTTCGAAAATGAATTTTACATTCCTAATTTCACAATAAAACAAAAACAAGTAAGTAAATAACAACAGTTTCTGTAATCTTTTTACCTATATGCTGTTTTAAATACTATTAGTTTTATTTTTCGGGAAATTCAAAAAGGAAACGGATAATCCCATTCAATTTCTGCAATGTCAGTAGAGCACTTCTTTCCTCTAAGCGATCCCTTCGCTTACCCCTGGGAATAAAAAAAGTCGTTTGTCGTAATGCCCGACAGCGGAAGAGTTTTGTTTGACAGCAAAACTGCTACTTTAAGATTTCATTACTTCTCTACTTTTGCGAAGTGGCGACTTTCATATTGTACATATGGTTAGTGGCTTATAACAGATTATACTATTCGTAATATTAAAGTTTAAATACATGATGTCTTGTCAGAAACTTAATATACACATTTGCTATATTATATAAAAGCATTAGGAACTTCAAGAAGAACTACTATCTAGCTTGATACATCTAGATTAAGACGATAATTTAGGGGATGATTGTACAAATAGTCAGAGATACAAAAAAGAGTAAAAGGAATAGGACAAACGTTGAATACCACAAACGATATCCCTTAAAAAAGATATTAAATGCTTCGAAGAATCGTCAGAGACAGTAAGAAAATGGGCACTAAAAAGGGTAATTTGCCCTAATAAGCACTATTACGAAAAGCAAAAGAATCGAAATTGTTTTATGGCTAATGAAATCCAATACTGTGATTTATTTGAAATACTTAGTTCCATTTAAAAAAGGAATAGGAATTGCAAAATATCTGTTTCAATTTTATATTTTACCTGCCTTTTCCTAACACTAATTTCGATTTGTATTAGGATACTTTCTTCATTAAAAAAAGGAATAAGGGAATAGTTATTATAATTTATGAACCATTTAGAAAATACCTATTTTGCATTTTACATTTCAAATGCATTTTCGAAACGATTTTGCATGCCTTATCTTAAAAACATCTAACAACTATATTTTTATATCTCTGATAANCATTTTTTTAATCTTCTTTAGTGGTTTTAAATTCCGTCGTTTTGTACTAATTATCTGGGACGAAATGGTAATATAGGTTTTTTCACTAATAACACGTAACGTAAGAAACACAACATCTTTTGATAACGTGAAATAAGTTGGAACATGACATTTACTTCGGTTCCCTTATTATTTGAAAGTGATGCTGGCAGAGTTCGCAATGGCTGTTGCCAGATTCTCTAAGCCAGTGTTCCAGACATTCCAGATGGGCTAAGGCGATGGATCCTTTGCACTTACAAGGCGATAAAAGTTCTGCAAAACTTTTACCACCATGACAAATCCTGCAAAAGTTCGAGCAGAGCTTTTTCAAACTTGCCTACAAAGAAACAAAAACAGTTGCCGGTCAAATACTAGTGTCGCTTTCGTACCAACACGTTGGTCCATACAAAATACAAATAATAATAAACAAAAAACACAACCCACTTCACTGGGCCTCTAGATCCTTACAAAAAATGATCGTCTGTCAAATTATTTGAAATTTTGGATTCTGGAAGCTCTCGACGTTTAGAGCAAAAGTCTCTGATTTACACGTCGAGAACTACCAAAATCCAAAGTTTCAGACAGTTTAACAGAGTACCATTTTCTGTAGAGATCTAGCGGAGTACAAAATCTTTGTTCCGAAAAAAAAAAACGGCTTTCAATATCAAAGTAGATTAAACATTAACATGGATCAAAAATGAGGGGATTAAAACTGTATCGGATTCACTTGCGAGGGGTTTTCGTAGCTGTTTGTCAATAAAATGAAGATAACAGAAATCATTTCAATTAAAAGGGTTTATTAAAACTTATTCAGAAAGTTTTCCCAAATATCTTCTTAAGAAATGGTACATTTGATACTTCGCAATAAAGCGTTCAAAATGGAAAATGGTAAATCCTCCTTTTTTGAAAGGAAAACCACGAAAAAGTCTTGAAATGCTAAGCTAGTACTTAGACCTCCAGACTATGCCGATCGCTATAAATGAAACCCAATGAAATTTTAGTTTACTATAACGGGAAATCCTTCAGAAAAAGACACATATCTTTGACTTATAGGACTCATGGCTATAGGGAGAATGACAAAACTGTAAGGTTATCTACAGTTTTTACCACCCCAGAAATGATCAAATTGAAGGTAGCTTCCCTTAAAGTTATTCATTCTAAGAACAAAAGCTGATAAGGCTTGTTCTTGGTCTATACTCAAATATATTATTTTACTTTTTTAACCTCTTCACCCTTAATGTATACTAAATAAAATAACTGTGTTTTCCACATGGAAAAAAAAACGGTGAATATCTACAACCGATTATTGTACGAAATATCCCTGAACAGAATGATAGATTGTTATTAACTTACTTTTGGTGTTAACCTTGATATTTCCGAAATGATACTTTTATTTTCAGAATCACTTTTTTCGTCATCATCAGATTTGCTATTAATGTCTTCATTACTAAGAATATTGTTGATCACCGTAAAAACTTTTGTTGGTTTCAATACGTAACCACTTTCTTTTCTATATGTGCCTATAAATATTAATTTTTGGTCAAAATGTTACTAAATAAAGCAAAATGTTAGTCTTCGTTTGGTGAATGTGTGAAATATATTTTTTTAACCACGTCTTTCTGTAAATTCTTCAATTTCTCTCCTTCTTACCTGAAAACTGTCCTAAACTAACAGAACTCACAAAATCTTTTAATCGGATGTATTAAATTGCGTATATTGCACTTATTATTTTATTATATTCTACGAATAATGAATATGTTGTAGGTGCATTCAAGTAAATAAACGTATGCAATCTTTTGGTTAAATCAATAAATATTTACCCTTATTTTTCGTTCTGATATTGTTTTATTAAATAATAATATACTATAAATGCCTTTACCTTCATATTCTCCTGTGTGCGATGAAGAATCATTATTTAAATCGATTTTTGAATTAAAATACGCTAGAGTAGGGGTTACATCTCCTTGTGTTAAGTTGTGAAGAGAATTCTGTTGGATGCTGTTGGGACTGTTGTTACCATGCCTTTTGCACTTTAGTTTACAGTTTGATTCCGTTTTGAAAACAGTTACCAATATTTCGGTTTCTTTTATTTGTGTGTCGGATGGTGCGTAATTAATACAAGGAATTTTTGGTTTGTTTGATGGAAAAGACATATCAAATATTTTTTTTGTAATGACATTTGGTTTCCATGGATTTTACGTGAGTTATCATCTTCAATTTGTACAAAAGTCGTACGTGTAAATAATGTTTGGTACTTCACATAAAATGGAGATACTTATTTTGTTAATTATTTAATTAAAAACATAAATAAGAAAGCGTTGCAAGTACAAAAAAAACTTACTGTAGTAACTGAATTAAAGAATAAACGGTAAAATCAAAATGTAATTTGATTTATTTATAAAATATTAATTTTTCGAAGTAAACCAATCACGATCAATTAAATTTAATTATTATAAGGGTTCCCTTATTATTTG
>NW_020438931.1:79007-93754 GCF_000699045.2 Agrilus planipennis
AATATCTTTATCAATAGGGTAGGTTAGGTTAGGTTATCGAGTTTTGTTCAAGTGACCACCCTCTTTCGATCCCCCACCTCCACCCGCTTGAAAATATTTTTTTTATTGAATTTTATTTGAATTATAGTGTATGACAATTGTCAAAATAATCAACTTTCAACCGCCATGACTTTTTATGGGGGTGAGACCGCCGCAAATTTTTTATGGGGTTTTACTCAGATGACCACCTTCTTTCGATCCCCCCTACCCTCCTTCGATCCCCCCTATAACTTCTTATGGGAGTGAGACCGCCACGAACTTTTTATGGTACAGTGGTAGGGGAGATCTCCTCTTTCGATCCCACCCACCCCCACCCTCTTCGGGGATGGGGGCCATCATCTAGACATTTACCGTAAATTTTTTTAAAATATTATGTATCACACAGTTTCGATACCATTCGTGAGATGCTTCAAAAAACGAAGAATGCAGTAGCACCGCATCATCCAGTTACATAAGGTTAATTTTGCAATTTGAATAAGACTGTTGAATGTGTATGCTTGGAGCACAGCGCATATGAAAATACTGAGGGAGATTTTTTGAGTTCCGGAAAGAAACTAGACGCTGAATGTGGATCCCTAGGTTTGCTCTCTAAGGAGAAATTTCGGTGCAGGGTTGTAATCGTCAACCCAACGCCAGTCTATGATTACCTTATGATTCCCGAATCATATGGTACTCCCAACTACACGCCCGCTTCGCGGACCTTACTTGGTCTCCCTCGCAGACTTCACCTCATCTCCCCCTTTTCTCCTTAGCTTTGCACTTTATAGGACCCCACACAGTGTTCGTTTTCGTCATTGTCACATGAAAATTTTGAAATTTTATCTTAATCCACGGTCGTTCTTTAGTGTAGTAGACCAAAATATCTTAGAACCATAACGAATGCAATTGCATGATGGTTCCAGGTTTTGTAAGTTATGCAGACTTATTTCCGGAAAAATGAAAAATATAATTTTGGAAATTACGAACACTATGTGAAAATAGTCAATAAGAAAAAGAGGAGATTAGAATATGTTCGAAGACATTAAAGGTTAGTTGAAGGCATATTAAATGAAGAAATAAAAGTAAAGAGATTAAGAAGATGTATAGTAGTATTGCTGGCAAATGTGGGTGTTCTAGTTTTCGGGAAATGCGAAAATAGGACGAAGTGGAGGTCTGACGACCGTGTGATAATGAAGGATTTCACTAAAATGTTAACTCATGTTTGTGTGAAATCAAGAAGAGCTTCAATTCAGATTTCTAAGTCTTTCATTGAAATATTTAACAATTTCCATACAATAGTTAATCTGATAGTTTATAAATTACTTTTTCAAAATTTAATTATCTGTTTCAATTTTATATTTTACCTGCCTTTTCCTAACACTAATTTCGATTTGTATTAGGATACTTTCTTCATTAAAAAAAGGAATAAGGGAATAGTTATTATAATTTATGAACCATTTAGAAAATACCTATTTTGCATTTTACATTTCAAATGCATTTTCGAAACGATTTTGCATGCCTTATCTTAAAAACATCTAACAACTATATTTTTATATCTCTGATAAACAATTTTGAAAGGTCATTAAGTGATTCCAATTTTTTTAATTGAGGAGTTGTGATCGACGTTGTATGCATTTGAATATTATTCTTTTGGTAAACTATAATGTGTTATAATAATTTACAATTCCCATCACAACAAGGTTCTCTGCAATTTCAGCATTTCAAACTTTAAAAATAATATTGTTTCTTCTCTTAATAAAAACAGAAAAATCTACGTAATTGTAAGACTTGGTAATGTGTAATACGTAGTAAAGCAAGCAGATAAATGCAAAAAAAATGGGTTCAAAGCATGTGTAATGTCGTCCTTTCAGCTGCAGTGGTCTCGTCACTGTGCATCGCATCGCCAAGGATTCAAAGTTTGCATCAGCAGTAACGGGTTTTACTGACGGAACTATCCGGCTTCTACGTCTATCGACCGACGCTCGGCGTCATGGACGTCGCAACCGCGACGGCGCCGCACGGAGAGGGCGTCCTCGGACATTGTTCTACACCACCATCAGTGAGCCATGGTAGATAAGACCGTCGGGGGTACGCGGTAGTAGTGGTGGTAGTGTCATCAAGTGTGCCAGGACTCGACCAAGACACATCAGAACGTGAAGGTGTTTTCCTAGGTTCGCCCTCTGATACCACCACACGGAGATTATTCATAAACATAAAATTGACGGACCGGAGGTAAGTGGCGATTCTGTGTGCCAGAATCAGAAGCGGGAAAATTTTTGGCTTCCGGTGTCCCCGATGCGTACAATTCCAGAATCTGACTGTAACCGGTTGATAATAATAGTGAAGGTTAGGTTTGGAATTCTGAATGAAGCAACAGGAATATTGAACACATTCAATCGAAATGATAATAATATCTTTATTTGCAAATGAAAACTGATTGTGAGAAGACCGGAAAATATAAATAATAATACCTACTGTTCTGTAGCAATAATCTGCAGCAACAATATGATAGGCACTTTTAAGGAAATTGAGTTAATCTTTGGTATCAGTATGTATGCCCTTCGAATAACATTTCGTCGATACCATATAGAAAATACGTTATTGTTGTGTTTAGATATTATTAGAAATCACTTTTGGAAACATAGACCACTGATTTATTGACTTATATTGCTTATTATTCAAGATATTATAGAAAACCCTTCTCTAACTTTCACACTTTCAAAGAATCTATTGGCGTCAATGGATAAATTTAATGAGGTAAACCTTTTGTAGTAGGTAGGCACTCAGATTCTTTTTTCTTCACAATGCAGACTATATTTAATCATACAACATTATGATATAATGTAGACCTTATATCAGGCCTATAATACTCTATTTCAGCTTATTTTATCCTTTCAAACTGTACGTACCTATTGAAATTATTTACATCATAAAAAGGTTTGTTAAACAATAAAACAAATTCATGAAACGGAACCAAAAGTTATAAACAATATAGCTATTCCGCTTATAGAAGTTTTCTTTTACTTTTCTACTTTCTGTACTTACATAAATAAATGTAAAAGGTCGACCTCTTTTATATTCGTTTGAGTAGAAACAGGGGTTTACATCGTTCCTAGACTCTAAAATAAATTAGAAAACTCATGTCTTCATATGTAGAAAAACACTGTTTTTATTTTGATGAATCTTTACTTTAGGCACGTGTTTTTTCGATCTCCATTAATAGATATGAAATATGGTTATATAGTTATANTTATAAATTAATTTAAATATTTCAGCGCGGCGTTGTACGGGTGCGAAACATGAACAGTGGGCGCGGCGGAAAAGAAAAGGTTAGAAGCCTTCGAAATGTAGTGTTATAAGCGAATGATGAGGATAACGTGGGTAGAAAAGGTTAGAAATGAAGAGGTATTAGAAAGAATAGGAGAACAGAGGAGCCTATGGAAGTCAATACAAAAATAGGCGAGATAGGTTGATAGGACACCTTCTCAGGCATGACGGTCTAGTCAGAGACATACTAGAGGCAGAAACAGGAGTTAGGAGGGGTAGAGGTAGACCCAGGTTAGATTACTGTTCACAAATAGTTAAGGATGTGGGTTGTTCCAGTTTTAGGGAAATGCGAAGTTTAGCTCAGGATAGGAAAGAGTGGAGGTACATGTCCAACCAGTTTTAGGACTGACGATCCTATGATGATGATAGATAGATATTTCAGGAAAATTAAAATAGGAAATTTAAATACCTTGTGTATGTCTGTCAGAGTATAATTAAAGAAAAAGCAATTTATTTATTTTATTCGATAAATACAATTTATTTATCAAATAAAATAAATAAATTGTTTATCAAGTAAAATAAAAAAAATGTTTTTAAACGTTTACACCCTTATTGGCTCAGATTCTTACATTTAAAAGATCGCTATCATATGATAGACTACTTCTACATTGAAAGTCCTTCAATATTTTCATTTTACGCGAAGGGTTTGATTTTTTTTTTATTTAGATAAATTCCGTCCAAATTCATTAAGTAAATTGTAAAAATTGTAAACTTGTAAAGATTGTAAACTTGTAAACTTGTAAAAATTGTAAACTTGTAAACTTGTAAACTTGTAAACTTCTAAACTTGTAAAAATTGTAAAATTGTAGATTAGATATATATGTTCTAGATGTAGGGAAATGCGTATAAAAGAGTGGAGGTACGTGTCCAATCAGTCTTAGGACTGACAACCTTATGATGATAGTATGTATTTTAAGTTATACGTGGGTCTTTTTGATTTTACCTACTGATTCAAAACGCTATATGTAAAACGATTCATATGAAAATGTCTCTAACAATCGTTTTATCGGAACAAGTTTCTATTTCAACGAAAAATGGAAATACATAAAGAAAATGACAAAAGAATATTTTCATCCTTTTTAGAAATACAGCGAGTGTAATACGGGCTCCCATGTTTTCGCGAGAATAACTTCTTCAACGTGAAATGTTGCTTCGAAAATAAACACCACCTTAAGCGTCGTAGCCCCTTTCAAAATTAAATAACGTAGCGCAAATAATCACCATGACAAAGTGTTACAACGCCAACGCAATACTGAAACGTTAACAAACTTGTAACCAACAAAGACGACTTGAAATTTTACCCAAACGTTATCTCTTCAAAAGTCGTATTATTAGGGATCAAGTAGGCGGCGACAGACAAGGAAAGCAAACAAAAGTTCTATTCTTATTACGCTTTCTTTAGGAAGTCATAAAATCGAGAAAACAGAGTATCGGTTGACTTTTACGGCATTATAATTCGGGTTAAATTTAAAATATAAAAAGTGTATTGTATTTTCCAAAATCATATTGAGGAATCAAAGTCAAAATAGAGACAAGAAGCACTTTGGTTGCGATAAATAATGTAATTTCTGCTACTAATTTATCTTTGGATCATTTCATTTTTTCTTTGAATATTTTTAAGGTTTTAAGCGTTATTGGTAAAGGTCTAGATGATGGCCCCCGAAGGGGGTGGGGGTGGAAGGGATCGAAAGAGGAGGTCTCTCCCACCACTGTACCATAAAAAGTTCGTGGCGGTCTCACCCCCATAAAAAGTTATGGGGGTTCAATGTTAATAAATATGCCAACTTTTATACATTTCTAGGCATGTAAATATTTATATAGTCATTCTTAAACAATATTCAAAGGTAAAACTAATGAAAAATACATAAAAATATTGAGAAAGTTATATAAAACATTATTTAAATATCTTTATCAATAGGGTAGGTTAGGTTAGGTTAGGTTATCGGGTTTTGTTCAAGTGTCCACCCTCTTTCGATCCCCCACCTCCACCCGCTTGAAAATAAGCTTTTTATTGAATTTTATTTAAATTATAGTGTATGAAAATTGTCAAATTAATCAACTTTCAACCCCCATAACTTTTTATGGGGGTGAGACCGCCACGAAATTTTTATGGTATAGTGGTGTGGGAGACCTCCTCTTTCGATCCCACCCACCACCCCATCATCTAGACATTTATCTTTTCTTTGAATATTTTTAAGATTTTAAGGGTTATTATTTAATGAGCAAACAATTTTTAATTCTTAATGTACTTCCAATCCGAATTTCTACCTACATTCAAGATGCGAACCTGCTTTTAACAAATGACCGTTTTCATTATTTTTGTTAATATAAAACATTTTACATTTTTTAAGAAGGAAAAGACTTGAACATCTTGCTGTCCTTGTCCTTGTAGATTTCAGCTTATCATTCGGCAGGACACCGTTTCGATTCCAGCTTCGTCTGCCCTGTTTCACGTTTTTTTGTGATTTAGCTGGATTATTGAGGCATTATGGAGATACAAAAAAAATTAAACAAGTTACATCACGCAAAAGGTTATCTTAAAATTTTATTTCGAATGCGTTGTTTGAAAATGTGATCTCATGCATACAGAACAGTTGCTGTAAGCGGAATTCGGACGCTAGTAGGTGAAAAGGCAAAGCTCGAATAATTGCTTTGTTGCAATGTCCACGTCGAGGATCGTCAACAAAGGATGTTTGAAATTCAATCCGGCTGTAATCAAGCCTACATAAAGCGTCAATCGAAGCGTCATCGAAGGTAAACAGAAAGGTTTAGCGTGTTCGCAGAAATGTTTACTGGATAAAATAGCGATAAAAAGTAATCCCCTCATACCTACGGCGTTATTTAATCGATTAAAAAAAAAAGAGAAACGTTATAATGAAACCTACGCTTTCGCGGCTAATAAACTATTAACTGACAATTAGTAAATATTATATATAAAAGAAATTATTAGTGCTGTCAGCACAGGACAAGGTAGTATTACGTAGTTAGTATCAGCAATTTCTTATGCTGAAGTGTACGATGTGTTGCATACCTATGTACAAACGATTCCTTTAAATTTATTTTTTCAAACAATTTTTAACACAAGGAAAGTGAGTAAACAAAATTGTTCACAAAAGTGAATTTCGACCACTCGAAGTAATGGTGCTAACAGTTTCGAGCTTACAGTGACTTATAGGGGGAAGAACTAGTCGTAAATAACAAATTAACAGTGTCTATAGAATATAAATATAATCGTTCTTCTCACTCTTACTGCTTTGATCGTTGTTTGGAGTTTTTAATATGTCAATGAAGCAAACGCTAATTTGATTTTATTGTTGTTGAACAAGGGGCCCAGGTGAAGCAAGCTTTCTGCTGCAGGCTTGATAACTTTACCGATTTCTAATCTGGTATAGTTTCCGACAACATGTAGCCCGACAGATAGTCATTTGTATAAAATGTAGATATCTGTTCCAGCTTTGCACTGGCAGGTGTAGATTTGGTAAAGGTCTAGATGATGGCCCCCGAAGGGGGTGGGGGTGGAAGGGATCGAAAGAGGAGGTCTCCCCCACCACTGTACCATAAAAAGTTCGTGGGGGTCTCACCCCCATAAAAAGTTATGGGGGTTCAATGTTAATAAATATGCCAACTTTTATACATTTCTAGGCATGTAAATATTTATATAGTCATTCTTAAACAATATTCAAAGGTAAAACTAATGAAAAATACATAAAAATATTGAGAAAGTTATATAAAACATTATTTAAATATCTTTATCAATAGGGTAGGTTAGGTTAGGTTATCGGGTTTTGTTCAAGTGACCACCCTCTTTCGATCCCCCACCTCCACCCGCTTGAAAATAATTTTTTTATTGAATTTTATTTGAATTATAGTGTATGAAAATTGTCAAAATAATCAACTTTCAACCCCCATAACTTTTTATGGGGGTGAGACCGCCGCAAATTTTTTATGGGGTTTTACTCAGGTGACCACCCTCTTTCGATCCCCCCTACCCTCACCCCCATCTAACCCCCATAACTTTTTATGGGGGTGAGACCGCCACGAGCTTTTTATGGTACAGTGGTGGGGAAGAGCTCCTCTTTCGATCCCACCCACCCCCACCCTCTTCGGGGATGGGGGCCATCATCTAGACATTTACCGTAAATTTTTTTAAAATATTATGTATCACACAGTTTCGATACCATTCGTGAGATGCTTCAAAAAACGAAGAATGCAGTAGCACCGCATCATCCAGTTACATAAGGTTAATTTTGCAATTTGAATAAGACTGTTGAATGTGTATGCTTGGAGCACAGCGCATATGAAAATACTGAGGGAGATTTTTTGAGTTCCGGAAAGAAACTAGACGCTGAATGTGGATCCCTAGGTTTGCTCTCTAAGGAGAAATTTCGGTGCAGGGTTGTAATCGTCAACCCAACGCCAGTCTATGATTACCTTATGATTCCCGAATCATATGGTACTCCCAACTACACGCCCGCTTCGCGGACCTTACTTGGTCTCCCTCGCAGACTTCACCTCATCTCCCCCTTTTCTCCTTAGCTTTGCACTTTATAGGACCCCACACAGTGTTCGTTTTCGTCATTGTCACATGAAAATTTTGAAATTTTATCTTAATCCACGGTCGTTCTTTAGTGTAGTAGACCAAAATATCTTAGAACCATAACGAATGCAATTGCATGATGGTTCCAGGTTTTGTAAGTTATGCAGACTTATTTCCGGAAAAATGAAAAATATAATTTTGGAAATTACGAACACTATGTGAAAATAGTCAATAAGAAAAAGAGGAGATTAGAATATGTTCGAAGACATTAAAGGTTAGTTGAAGGCATATTAAATGAAGAAATAAAAGTAAAGAGATTAAGAAGATGTATAGTAGTATTGCTGGCAAATGTGGGTGTTCTAGTTTTCGGGAAATGCGAAAATAGGACGAAGTGGAGGTCTGACGACCGTGTGATAATGAAGGATTTCACTAAAATGTTAACTCATGTTTGTGTGAAATCAAGAAGAGCTTCAATTCAGATTTCTAAGTCTTTCATTGAAATATTTAACAATTTCCATACAATAGTTAATCTGATAGTTTATAAATTACTTTTTCAAAATTTAATTAATTTCTTTATTTCTATCCGAGAATATCTAAACACATATATAAAGCTTGAGTTCCTAATCTTAATTAATTCGAAATACCCGTACAGTATTCAACACCCACTTCCATATTTACAAGGATTAGTTTCGATAAATCCTTTCTTAGTAAGTTCCTAGAAGCCACGAGAGTGTTTCACGTTTCTAGGTCTTTATAGGTAATTCTGGAAGTTATTTCGTAACGTGTGTGACATTTAGCTGTTATATATGTATATATATGTTAGGATCCTTGCAAAAGCGACAAGAAAATAGTTGAAGTATATCAGAAATATTGGACAATGGAGAAAACAAAAATTAAATGAATGAATATTTTATTTATGGTTTAAGGTTGCCGCCTACACCCACACAGATTCCGCTGTTTACTTCCTATCTGAATATATTAAATTTTAAAGTGTTTTTCTTATATTGAAAATTCTCCAAAAAGTAATCTCTTTGAATAGGCTGTTGAGAATAATTGAACGTTTTTTAATATTCCGAAGATGAATTTTTCTTATCTCTTGGTTGCTAAAAAAACGCCAGCTTACAAATTAAGCACAATATGAACGAAACATTTTTCTTAACAAAAAATAAAAAGTAGACTTAGCTAGGTATACTTCTCTGTTTTTATACTTTAATTTGCCTCTATATGAAAATTATATTTCTTAAGAAGTCTCGAAGTTATTTTTAAGACCCGTGTATTTTCAACAATTCCTTTTTCAATAATGCTTAAACTTAGGCCTCTTAAAACCGAATCCAAAACTTTTCTACAGAAACTCTCGCAAACTGGAATCTATATACCTACATCTCGTGGATTTATAAAACGAAAGACGGATTTAGACAAAATCTCTTATTGAAATCCTCGAAATAAAAAAAGGAAACTAGTTTTAAAAAAATGCTAACCCATGCAATATTAATTTGAAATCATTTTTTCGATTTCTTATTTACCCACTACAAGCTACCTCAAATTAATGAGGGAAAAATTGTTGCTGTAGTCACACCCCCGCCGGTAATCGAACCCGGGACCTTTGGCTTTACGCACCAATGTTCTACCACTAAACTACGAGAGGTAACAACAGCAACCACGACTAAGCGACCTACAAGGTTAACGATCCGTCGATTTTTATTAACTTAATTATATATAAACAACCATTTTTCTCTCATTAATTTGAGGTAGTTTGTAGTGGGTAAATAAAAAATCGAAAAAATGATATCAAATTAATATTGCATATTAATGCACTATTAAGTAACTAACAATATCATAGTACTTCATATATTTAATGCTAACCCATATTGAAGTATATATACCTACTATTTATAAATGCACAATTGCAAATACTATTATTATTTTCCCGGTTTTCTCAGTTTTCACTGGTTAACTTTTAGGAAGCGAAGACGGGCTAATGTCAAAGAACCTCACTCACATTTTTTGGGATACGATATAGAAACCAATTTTCTGCTCTAAAATTTTATAAAGCCGACAGTACTTCTTGCTCTGAAATATGACCGGTGATTATTAAAAACTCCGCTTGTGCTATCTGAAAAGGAAGATATGTCAGTATTTTTATTTTCACCAAGAATATGTTATATGTTCACCTTAAATGATTGGGCTAAAAAAAAATACAGTTTCGAAATTATTTTCGGCGGAAAGGAAAACATAACTGAACGAAGCAACACAGTGAAGTGTTAATATAGGTAACGAAAGATAATTTGAGATACTAAAGTGTAACACATTGCGATGAAGTTGCCGTTGATTAGAGTGTCAACGTGAAAAGCATCAGGCACGAAGTATAAGCGTTCTCATCACGGCCCTGGGGAGATGATCCAATTCGCTCCTGTTAATGTTGTTGCTACAGAAAAAGCATTTCGAAAAATATAAACTGCAAGCAAAGTAAGCTTTACAGTATTCCTTTTATAATACATGGATGCTAAATAGGCACGAAGAAATCCGAATTTTTATCATCCATAATAAAATCTAGTGCCTACATCCCTTTTCTGACTATATATAAGGTGCTTATTTAAAGATAATTTAATTAACCGCATTTTATATCATGTCTTTCATATCATTTAATTAAAATTGATGCTCTTCGTTCTATACCCATGCAACCTTATCCTATTATTATTTTCTTGTACCCAACCTTCACTACCTTATCTGCATTTTTTTCCCTCTCCTCTTTTACCATTTTTCCCAACATCTTCTGTATTTTTGAAGTGAAACTTCTTTACGCACGGAAGGGTAAGTTCGTTTCATGCGAGTTGCTATGTAACGAAATCATGCAACGCATTTCCCCCGCTGTCTGTCCCTGTGTATGCTTAGATCTTTAAAACTACGCAACGGATTTTAATGCGTTTTTTTTAATAGGTAGAGTAATGCAAGAGGAAGGTTTGTATGTATAAAACATGCACAATATAGTAGAGAAACACTGATAATTTTAGAGGTTTGTAATGTGATGTCGAAAATAAACAAAATTTTGCGCTTACATTGCAAACGCTGGCTGAATCGTACGAGATAGATCAAAATAATATACTACAGTATTGTACACCTTAAAAAGGTCTACAAAAAAGTCTGCGATGGTGTATGTCTATCTCTTAGGGATAACTCACAATAACCATTTCTTATCCTTTACTTTTTACAAGAAATAATGGCTTATTTACGAAGCGATTTTAAGTAATACAGCATTAATCCTTATCCAATTAAATACTTTTAAATACATTGTGCATTTAATATAGATCAATATGGCCCTCTACTACATGTAATTTAAATGAACATTTTCGAAGATATTACAGACTTAAAATGCAGGGTTGCGGCGGTACCGGCCGGTTTGTATTGTCTAATGACAAAAACGCTGTGATTGTTGTATATAAAGATATTCTATAACATATTACTTATTACGGACAAAGGAGTTAAAAGATTTGTCCATTTCAGTTTTATTATTGAAATAGAACATTATAAAAACAAAGCCAACGACATTAGATGAGATCGTAACTGCATAAGACGACTTGAAGTTGTGCAATTTTGGAAAATTTTCCTTAATTCGTTTATGTTCTTCAATGATTTCCTAAGTGTTCGTGAATTATAACCGTAACAAACTGCCTCGTTTCAGTTTTGCTTTCGTGCTCCAATAAAATTAACGAACTCTCGCTGGACACAGTATTACTTAAAGATTCGAAAGGTCGCCCGAGACGAGAGAAATAAAATATTTATAGACATCATTTGTCTGATGTTCATTTATCGTGTCTCCATGTTTATTTTACTTATTGCCTTGTTTGTAACGAGCATTAAACGTAATGAATCATCTCGTTTAAAATTTTATGTAGGTATGAACGGTAAAAAATAAACACAGGGATGGAATGGCCTCGAGGGAATTTGTCGAAATTTTGTTTACCGTCCTCGTTTCTCCTCCCTTTGTATGGTTGATTTATGATTCAGAAAAGGGGAAAAGTACATTTGTGTAACGAAATTGAAATTACTTTTTCAAAAGAACAACCAACTAAAAAACGTCATTTTTGAAAATGTCAATTATCCAAAGAAGTATCATTTTGTTCGTCAAGTATCTAGGTAGCAGACGACGAATTTATAAAAGGGGTAGTCAATTTCTGTACTAAATTTGTCCAAATTTTCGACTAAAAGTCAAATCTAGCAATTATAAAAAAAATTAATTATTTCACTTCGTATAGATATCAGAAAAGAAAAATTACTTTAACGCCTTTCTAACTGGTATAAAATTTTAAGGGTAGCCGTCTTTTATAGCTTTATAGCTTATTTTAAAACATGTTCGGTAGTTTTCCTGTATGCTATGCTATGTTACAAACTTTCGGTCATATTTAATAACGAAGCTTCGTGAGTTTCTTCTTTACTAAATTAATAACAACAGGTGGAAATAATTCTCAAATCGGTGTTTTCCAAGTCTATTCTAATATGTTTGGAACCCTTTCGGATTCTGTTTGTATTTTAATGGTTCATAAATAGATTACTGTTTATTCTTTTTCAGTTAGAACGCGCATATTGTACAAATATGGTGAAGACGCTGGGCGTCATATTCATTAAACAGTAATAAAAGAAATACAACGCGTAATGTGTTACACATTTAAAATTTTCCAAAAAAATGGCGATCATACAGATGAAGGAATAATCGAAACCAGTCGAATAGTTTAGTAGAAAATTTATAATCACCATAGGTAATCACAAGTAGAAGGCTAGAATCCTAGATTACATAAGGTTATAAATGATAAGTAAATCAATTAGGAGTATGTGAGATGAATTGGCAGAACACCTTTTGAGACATGAAGGGCTACTCATACAGATTTATTAGAAGCAGAAACAGGAATTAAGAGTAGGAGAGGTAGACCTAAATTAGATTACTGATCAGAAATAGTTAAGGAAAAGCGTTCTCGTTTAAGCGAAATGCGAAGATTAGCTCAGGACAGGAAAGAGTGGAGGTGCCTGTCCAACCAGTCTCAGAACTGACGGCCCTATGAAAAACTTTAAAAAACTTTTGGGTGTTTCATTCCCACCAGCCAGTAATGCTGGTGGGCGGGCAGTCCCTCCGGACTATGCCGGAAGGTAGGGCGGAAGGCCCTCTTCAGCCTGCTTTCAGGAATCGTGGGAATGGGTGGGTGGTGGTTCGGGTGAGAAAGATGAGACGGACGAAATGAAGACAGAAGAGAATGAAAGATTATCTGTGGAATATTACTGCCTCAGCATTTGCCTAAGTGATCCAAGGAAACCACAGAAAACTTGGACCAAGGCAGACGGACCCGGAATCGAACCGGCGTCCTCCTGAATGCTAAGCAATGGTCTAGACCTCTAGGCCATGCCGCTCGGTGGGCCCTATGATGGATACGTACCTCTATTGTTTTCTAGCTTAACAATTTCCGTATTTCCCGAAAGTTACAGCATCCTACATCTTTACAAATTTGCAAAGATAATCCAATGTAGAACTTCCTCTGTTTCTTATTACTCCTGTTTGTGCTTGGCTTAGATAATGTCCTACCAATCTATATCTCTCTTTCATTACTTATTTCCATAGCATTTTCCTATTTTTCAGTATCTCGTCATTTCTATCCACAGTATTCTTCTATTAACTAGAAATGGATCGAATAGTAATTTTACCAAATTTATTTTAACAATTTAATTCTTTTATTTTTCCTTAGAAGCAATTAAAAATACTGTAGAGGTGATTTTTTAAATTGGGTGGTTTTTTAAGGAATGCCTGAATATTATTTGCCTTCTATCCTATACTAACAAATGTTGATATAAGACGCGTTCTATCAATAACGGGTTGATAAATTATTGTCTATCTGTTATATAGGTATTTATGGAATGTAACAGTTATTACTGATGCTATTTTAAGAAATTTATCGTGCACCGTAAATTGTTTGTGAAACGTTATTGTTATCGATTGGGAAAAATTCTTAGAAAAAATGTATTGCATGTTCTATTTCAACTATTACCTACTAAATATTTCAATTTAACAAGGACGGTATTGATTGGTAACTGCACGAAATTTCCATGTCATAGTTGAGTATTGAACTGACGACGAATACTATTAATAGTCTCTATCACAAGGTCATGTAATTTCTAATAAACTGGTACACGGTTTCTATTTATCATTCATTCATGTAATCATTATAAAACCGTCTTCGATCACTCTGGTATGTCTACTAGATGTTTTACGCAAAACATTAGTTAGGTGGACAGTGCCACTGTGAACTATTTCTATGTTTTGAGTGTTCTTGTATATAGACACGTGTATTTTACATTTGGTACCGTTTACGCACATATGCTAAAAGACTTTAAATGCTTGCTGTGAAAAGGGAAAGAGCGAATATAAAGATAGGAGACGAAAAATTAGAAGAAGTGGTCGATTATAGGTATCTAGAAAGTCAGATGAGTCAGGACGGAAGGAGTAGTAGGGATATAAAGCAGAGGATAGGGCAGGGTCGAGTCACCTTCAATAAAAAGAAGTCACTTCTATGCTCGCGAACGGTTAATTTAGAAATTCGGAAATGGTTGTTAAAGGTGCATGTTTGGAGCACGGCTCTGTACGAGTGCGAAACATGGACAGTAGGCGCGGCGGAAAAGAAAAGGTTGCAAGCGTTCGAAATGAGGTGTTACGGGCGAATGATGAGGATACCGTGGATAGAGAAGGTTACAAATGAAGAAGTATAGAAAGAGTAAGAGAACAGAGGACTCTATGGAAGTCAATAAGAAATAGGCGAGATAGGTTGGTAGGACACCTTCTCAGGCATGAAGGTCTAGTCAGAGACATATTAGAGGCAGAAACAGG
>NW_020438931.1:93760-102891 GCF_000699045.2 Agrilus planipennis
GAAAGAATAGGAGAACAGAGGACTCTATGGAAGTCAATAAGAAATAGGCGAGATAGGTTGGTAGGACACCTTCTCAGGCATGAAGGTCTAGTCAGAGACATATTAGAAGCAGAAACAGGAGTTACGAGGGGTAGAGGTAGACCTAGATTAGATTACTGTTCGCAAATAGTTAAGGATGTGAGTTGTTCTGGTTTTAGGGAAATACGAAGATTAGCTCAGGATAGGAAAGAGTGCAGGTGCGTGTCCAACCAGTCTTAGAATTGACGACGTTATGTTGATGATTAGTTCATTAGCAGCAAATAATTACCAGAAGGCGATACACTGCCTCTATTTGAATATTACATGTTTTAACTATCTAGAAAACGATACACTGTCTAGAAACAGAAAGCATTTTGTATTCGGATATGTTTTAGGAAAATATGAAAAAGGTTGTTAAAGGTGATGTTTGGAGCACGGCGCTGAACGAGTGTGAAACGTGAAGGGTGAACACGGCGGAAAAGATTAGAAGCGTTTGAAAAGTGGTGTTACAAACGAATGATAAGGATAGAGAAGGTTAAAAATGAAGAGGTATTAGAAACAATAGGGGAACAGAGGACTCTATGGAAGTCAATAAGGAATAGGCGAGATAGGTTAGTAGAACACCTTCTCAGGCATGAAGGTCTAGTCGGAGACATATTAGAGGCAGAAACGGAAATCAGGAGGGGTGGAGGTACACCTAGATTATATTTATGTTCGCAAGTAGTTAAGGATGTGGATTGTTCTGGTTTTACGGGTGAATGATGAGGATACCGTGGATAGAGAAGGTTACAAATGAAGAAGTATTAGAAAGAGTAAGAGAACAGAGGACTCTATGGAAGTCAATAAGAAATAGATAGAGATAAATTGGTAGGACACCTTCTCAGGCATGAAGGCCTAGTCAGAGACATGTTAGAGGCAGAAACAGAAGTTAGGTGGGGTATAGGTAGACCTAAATTAGATTACTGTTCGCAAATAGTTAAGGATATGGGCTGTTCTAGTTTTAGGGAAATGCGAAGATTAGCTCAGGATAGAAAAGGGTGGAGATGAGTGTCCAACCAGTCTTAGGACTGACGACTTTATGATGATGATAATGAGGGAAGTTGTTAGTGAAAACTTCTAATACTTATTAGCTGCCTGTCTGATAAAATCATGTTGAATTAAGCAGAATTTAATTCCTAATATTGTAATAATTTTGTAACCTCTTCTTGTATCTAATCTTGCAGGAGGTTCATAAATGTAAATTACCTGTTCTGTCTGTTATTTTGCTTTGTAAAGACCGAGGAACTGTCCAACTTCGGCGATAAATGTAAATATAGTGTAGCAGTAGCTCTATTCTTGCCTTGAATAAATTCACTCGAGAAATTTGAAATGCAAAACTAGCGGCCAACGTTCTCCTTACAGGTTCCTATGAGTACCTACTCTTTTTTTAGTTGAGATGTTGTTCTTGATAAGCCACCTTATCATTACAGATTTCCAATACTGATTCCACTTAAGTGTTCACACGCAATGAAGTCGTTGGGCTCATTTAGAACATTTGTGTTAAATGGCTTAGAAATAGGGTAGTAACCAACAGAAATTTTGTGAAAATTGAATGCTCCTTCAGGCTATTTTATATTTAGGCTCAAGAAAAGGAACATGTAGGGGCGGAAAAATTATATATTACGTTGTGTAGGGCAGTGTGGAAGTTGCTATGCGTTGTGGTACTAAGAAAGGGGAGGAAAAATGAAGCAAAAAGAAATACAATTTTCGCTGTTTCTAGTAGACAATGAGTTTCTTGGAGAGAATGCAGGAGAAGGGGGGGGTTTACAAAAGCTCTGGGAGATGTGTCCTCGAGAAAATAAGCTTTCAAGTTAAACGAAAAAATTGCAAATTATCACGACCCCTAAATATATAGCTATATTTATTTACAGACTGTCAATTGATGTACAGCGAACGTCACGTTTCCTCAGAACTACCCTTCACCCTTGTCACATCTCGTCACGCTAAACAGTACCCCTCCCTTTACCTTTTATGCTTTAATTTCCATTTTCTTTTCTAATGCTATTCCAATTGTAATGTAAAATCAAAGCCAGTATAGGGTAATACTTTTTTTATTATAAAAACGACCATCAACGTTTCGCCTTAGGTGTAAGGTTTTATCAAGTTTTTTAGAAGTTAATACATTAATTTCACTTCAGAAAAGCCACCTTGATAAGACCTTATGTTATCACATAACTATTACACTATACTGATTTTGATTTTACGCTACAACTATAAAACTATTTTTCGTTATTTCGGATTATTCAGATATAATCAAACTTTTTAAACAAAACAATTTTAAATTTTAATCTCATACAAAAGTATAATACATATTAATGAAATGATGTTTTAACAAGTTTCAAATTTTTAGAATTTTTGTAATGATAATTTGTATTAAGTAACTGCTAACGATTAAAAAAAATATATAAAAATCAGAATAGTATGTTGATATTTTTGATGCTGTTTAGGAGTTTGAATCAAAATTGAATCTCAGTCGTTATCGCAAGGAGTATACATATGCCATCGCATTTTATTCGAATACAGTTTTTAAAATGTTTGATGGTTTACATTTAATTGATATTGAAGACGATAATTTATAACTTCCGGTTTCTACTGAAAAACTATTTAGTTTACCGTCCTATAGTAACTTACCGGTTGTAGCGACACATGTCGAAAAAATAAGATAAAATATCTTCATTATCGTACAGTTTATAACAGTAAAATAATTTTAGAAAGAAAGATAAAGGTAACAATGACACAAAAGTGAATGACTAACTTTATGCATAATAATAGGTATATCGCCTACTAGACATTTACTAATAATTATAATCACTTATAGGTATCTGAACAATACCTTAATAAAATCAAAGTAAATTATAACAACAACTACTTGTGCGTAGAGTAGTTATTGATCACGCACAATTTACAAAACGAATTAACATTATGGGAGTTAATTAAAATTGAAGAGTTTGCATAACGATATATATATTGAACGAGTATTTACAAGGGGGTGGGGGGTACCCTTACTTCTATTGAGAGCGCAAATTTCATTATTCGTTCGGTTGGTTTTTCTACGTCTCTTTTAGCGTTTTCGCAAGAATGCAAGTTTTCAGTTATGGTTGAATTGGATCATACGTTCGCTATCACTACAAACCATTTGTTTTATTTAAAGAATTGAATTTGAACTATGAAGAAGTGTGCAATTAGTTTTGAGTGTCGCTCTCGTATAATGTTTCCAATCAGCTTTAAGCATTTGCTAAGAGGATGTATAATTATGAACTTTTAATGCAACTATTTCATCTAAATATTTGGTCCAACCAGTGGTTGAGCATCATTGTCTTCTTTACATAAACCGCCATATTTAACTGTTTTTTTTGAAGCGTTTCATCCCAACGTTCATGGCAATGTTGTTCAATCCTTTCGATTATAATAGCAAATTCACATTTAATCAGTAGGGTAACTAATTGTAACTTCCAATTAAACGACCAAAATTTAATTAATTTATATAATTTTGAGGAGGTGCGCGTCTAACTAGTCTTAGGACTGACGACCTTATGATAATCATATAATCTTGACTGTAAACATTATTTAGAATAAATTGTACAAAATTGTTTCGACTTTTTTCAAATTACAACAAAATTATCTTTTGGTTACTATTTCACTCAAACAAATTGAAATTAATTGTTCTCTTCAAAATTACTTAGTACGACAAGTTGAATGTCTAAGAGTCCTAAGACTGGTTGATCAGGCACCTATACCATTTCCTATCCTGAGCTAATCTTCGTATTTCCCTAAAAACTAAAACATTTCACATCCTTAATTATTTGTGAATAGTAATCTAAGCTAATCTACGTCTAACACTAATCTTCTTAACTCTTGTCCTTACTTCTAATACGTCTCTAGCTAGCCGTCCACGCCTGAAGAAGGCATCCTGTCAATGTATCTCATTGTCTCCCGTAGCGCCCCCTGTCTAAACCTAACAGTCAATCACATTTACCTTTGAGAATCGAATACCATAAATCCCATTTATTAGTAACATAATAAGTACAGTTTACTAAAAGCAATATATAATAAAAGAGATAAACTGAATTACTTTTATTGATAATTTGTAAGTATGTTGTGTATCCATTTAAGGTAAAACGTTACACTGGTATATATGTCAGGTTCGCCTAAGGCACACATACTTCCATGTGCCACTAGCCCTATGACGTATCCGTCTATCACCATGGGCCCACCTGAGTCTCCCTAAAAAATTAATGGGTAACAAACTCTGTTCTGTAGCTCTCGAGATAAAATGGAAGAGAAACGCAATCACAAAGGGTTAGCAATGCAATTTCACATTCACAGTTTTTGGAATATTCCTCATATTTCGGAAAATTACAAATTGTATAAGGCCATTTACTATTTTCTATAAACCGTACTCAACCATTATCTCAATGTAGCGTTTCATCTGAACGTTATAATTCAGCCGTTAAATCCAACATTAAAAATAAATATAAGAACAATTTATGAAAGAATCTTTAAATATTTGCTCACTTACAAAACATACACCATAACCTGGTGGCGTATCAGTACAAAGCACTCTCTCTGTCATTTCAACGCCCACAAATTCAATTTTTCGTTCCATACATCTTTCCCGGGAAGTCAGTGGAGCTTTTAAGACGTGAAGGTTCTCGTTCGGTATTTCAGTTGGATGTACAGTAGTTTGGCCGAATCCTAGGATTGTTACAATGTCGCCCACTATAAAACATGCAGCAGCATGAGGCAAGCCTATTTTTCCCACTTTCGCACTAAATTTGAACGGTTCTTTAACCTGGAAGGAACTGTTTTAATCTTTTGTTGAACCGTTGTTTGAGAAGAATGGCAGTCTCCACTTACACATTTTTTAGCAATGAGGTCTAGTTAGGGTTGCCACCTGCTAGTTCCTCATTTCAGGGTTACCGGCATTAAAGATGCGGGTTTTAGACGGGAGACAATAAAAACGGCATTTTGTGGGGTAAATACATAAAAATCTTTACACGATAATTTAACATTACATTATACTTGAAGCTTCGCTTTGACGGTATCGATATCAAATCTGTTTCGGCTATCCGTCTATGCATTGCCTCACAAGAAAAATATCTTTTCAAACTCATACAGCCGAGGCAGGCTAGAGGTAACGCCTATGTTTAGTTGAGCAAGCCGGCCATTACGAAATTTTCAAAAAGCTTTGTTTACCCTGTATTTAATTTTGCTAATTATGGGTTTTCAAAGGTAGAAGAATGACACTTAGTTTGTACAAAGGCCAACAGGCAGTTATAGAGCTGGGACTGCAACGTAGAGGAGTAAATATTGGGAAGGTAGTCAGACAGGGATGCACACTGTCACCGCTACTTTTTAATCTTTACATGGAAGACGCGATCAACATCATTAAAGACAGTACAACTGTAGGGATAAATATACAGGGACAAAAGATTAGTATGCTTAGATTTGTAGATGATATAGCAGTATTAGCATCTATCAAGGAACACTTAGAGATAAAAAGGAAGCGGTACTGACAAAACACTACTGTATGAAAATAAATAAATGCAAAACAAAAAACTGATATCCAAGGGAAGAAGAAGTTGAGCAAGAGTGAATATAAATATAGGAGACGAAAAATTAGAAGAAGTGGTCGATTATAGGTATCTAGGAAGTCAGATGAGTCAGGCCGGAAGGAGTAGTAGGGATATACAGCAGAGGATAGCGTAAAGTCGAGACGCTTGCAATAAAAAGAGGTCACTTCTAATCTCGCGAACGGTTAATTTAGAAATTTGAAAAAGTTTGTTAAAGGTGTCTGTTTGGAGCACGGCGCTGTATGGGTGCGAAACATGGACAGTGCGGCAGAAAAGAAAAGGTTAGAAGCGTTCGAAATGAGATGTTACACGGGCATGATGAAGATACAGTGGATAGAGAAGGTTAGAAATGACGAAGTATTAGAATGAGTAAGAGAACAGAAGACTCTATGGAAGTTAATAAGAAACAGGCGAGATGGGTTAGTAGGACACCTTCTAAGGCATGAAGGTCTAGTGAAAGACATATTAGAGGCAGAAACGGAAGTTAGGAGGGGTAGAGGTAGACCTAGATTAGATCACTGTTCGGAAGTAGTTAAGGATGGGGGTTGTTCTAGTTTTAGGGAAATGCAAAGATTAGCTCAGGATAGGAAAAGTGGAGGTGCGTGTCTAACCAGTCTTAAGACTGATAACCTCATGATGATGATGGGTTTTCAAATTATTGTAGCGCGAAAAACGGGGTAACCCGCAACGTACGACCATCTGACGCTCCTAGATTTAGTGTTAGTCTTATTTACAATCTTTTTGTGTTACTCAAAGTAACATAACATTTATAATAGGTACTTGCCTAAATTAATTCGGTAATGGAAGTCGACATTTATTTGAACATACCTTTAGAAGTCCAATGTCGTTCTCAAAGTAGCCACCAGGATACTTTTTATGTTTAAATACTTTAGCACCCTCTCGAATTTGCGCCTTCTGCAGTAAATTCGATATTCCAGCTTTCACGTGATGGTCTACAGCATCAATACTGCAACAACATCATTTTATCTAACATATGTGCTTGTTATTCTGTTTTTACGAAACCAATTTTTTACTTTTAAGTAATAATGAAATGCAGTCAGTTCATATTATGGTGCAATTGACGAACATTCTAATATGGTCAATTTATGTCCCGCTGGAATTTTTGAAAAATTGTGATTTTGGCTGATTTTATGAGGTTTTCTACATGCGATCCTTTATGTACGTGACATAAATAAACAAAACATCATCTTGTTTTATTTTAACAAAAGAGAATCCTCTCGTGCATATAATTTTTTTTTGCAAATCAAAATAATTACTGTTTTTTTAATACGGATATCTACAATTGAGGTGTGAAATATTATTTTAAGCACTACGACTAAAGTTGAATTTGTTTTATAAATTACATCGTTGTAGAGCGTATAATACAATACAAATGTTTAGCAAAAAAAAACAACGTGTAATTATTTATATAACACGCTACTGAAGTGAAACTTCTTTAAACACAGAAACATATCGGGATAGAGGTTAAGAAATTGGTTTAATGGTATTATTTTACACTACGAATTTAAATTTTACACTATACATGCCGGAGTTGCCTGTAACGAACGTTGCATTGAAGCGCGCTCACGGCTCAAGCTATCCCCACCACGAACTCGACTACGTGGCCGAGTAGAGGGCGGACAACCGTTGCATGATTTCGTTACGTAGCAACTCGCGTGAAGCGAACTTATCCTACCGTGCGTAAAGAAGTTTGACTTCAAAAAGTTATCTGGGCTCTTGTGCATGCTGGAACAAACCTTCTTTTTTATTATTATATCAACATTGAGATCAATAATTCTTGAGATAATATTTGAATCAGTTAAGACAATATCGTATTGTCTCGTCTTGCTATAAGTCGATTGTAAATATGAAAAATTTGATGTTGCTGTATGTTACGTTGTTGCTTATAAACATTTAAGTATATTTTGTTTCACCTACCTAACAAAACAGTGAGCACAAGTGATGATGAATTTATCTGCAATTATTGCTCCTCCGCAAACTCTATAATGTTCGTCATTTTCACCAATCATCACCACATGAAAAGGGTATTCTTCAATGTTATTAACCTTTTCTCCACCAACAATTCTATTAGTAGGTTCGTCTGCGTCTACGTCATCACTGACGAAATTATCAATTTTTCTTCGAGGTGGTAAATGCATTTCACCACTATAATCCTTATCATTAGCATAGTGATTATGCAATTCATGAGAATGGGGTTTATATTTGTATAAGTGTTCAGTTTCTGTAAAAACCCCCGGAGAAAGACGACTGGAATAATCTCCATTGGAATTAATACGATTATTACATTTTTCTGCAACTATGTACATTAAATTGTAATTATCAGTTCCGTACAATAATATGTATACTAATGGTAGAATTTTTTGCTTAAAGTGACGAGGTTAACATAGCTGGATGGATGGGTCAATTAAAGAACTGTTAAACCTTGTTGGGAGCAGATTTAGCTATAAAATTATGTCACCTAGTTTTTGATTGATTCATTTGATGCTAGGCTATTACCATGAAAACAAAGCACACATTTGAATTGAGAATCAAATTACCAATCGATTGTTGTGTCACATGCCATACAATTATCAGTAGTATTGATGGAAAATAAGAGCAAAGTTGGCCATAAGATCGCGGCACTCGATACCAGAAGAACACTCTAGTGACACTGGGATAGAGGCCACACGGACCCGCAATACCTGATGGCTATAACGGGTATATCCCAGGCAACAGTTTACCAGACTGTCCGGCGTCTGCGAACGGGTGAATCACTAAACCATGAGCGCTACACTATTGAAATTGATGAAAGATACCCTTGAGAAAGAGACTGAACGCTCGATTGACAATTGGATGGCCAAAATCGAGACCGTTTGGAACGATTTGGTCCCTAAATATTTGGAGTCTTTAATCGGGAGTACGAATTCCCGATTGGAATTGTGTATTGCGGCCAACGGTGATAAAACTAAATATTGATCTAATTGTAATCCTAATGTACCTATATTTATCAGTTGATTATGTGCAATGAATAAAAATATTTTTTCTAAATTTAAAGATTGTTAAAAACAAATTGAAACAATTATCACTAAATATGCTCTCAATATATATATGTAATAGATACATAAAAACAGCTATTTTCAATTTTCAAAATACTTAAAGCGACTTCATGGTGACTTAGTTGATATTATGATAGTCACAAATATTAACCCTTTAATTTAAGTTCTTTTGTAGAGGGTTCAATACGAGGGATATATTTTCATTGTCTTTTTATATTTAACATTATATAGTAACTTACCACTTGCGCCGAAAACTGTCAGAAAAATATAATAAAAGATCTTCATTATCGTTCAGTTATCAACTACGACTTGCATATGTATTTTAAAATAATATTATTTGTAAGCGTTTTGGGAACAATAGTACACAAGATAATATTTGAGTTCGATATAGTATGGACTTTAACGGTATATATAGTAACGCACCTCCTACTGAAAAATTTACTCA
>NW_020438931.1:103522-118309 GCF_000699045.2 Agrilus planipennis
CGATAAAGGCATTAGTTGATGTGAACCGGCGAATAACAACACGTGAGATCGGATTGAGGTTAAATTTATCAAATTCAACAGTTTATGACCACTTGAAAGGCCTGGGATTATCCTCGAAGCTCGATGTATGGGTTCCCCATGTTCCATGAGCGTGGAATTATGCTACTACCAGAAAGATGGCAAAAGGTGTTGGACCAGAACGGTCAATATATAATTTAATAAAGTATTTGTTTATTATACGAAAATTGTCTTTCATTTCCACAAAAAAACGAAATGACTTTCCGAACAAGCCTATATTACGTTTCATTTCGGTTTGCCTTCTAAGGCACTTCTTTGGAGCATTTTTGGATGAACGCAAATTTTTTAGTTAAGGTTGCAGTAGATGATTCGTTCATCAATTGTTTCATTTATGATTACACACAAAATGTTTATTTTACACCTATTAATAATTAAGTTTCTGTTTGTTGTATGCCTTTTGTTTTCTTTCTAGTTCTCTTCCACTTCTAATATCATTGCTGCCATCAACTTCATTTCGTTCTGCTATTTATCATTCGCAGTCAACTTCGTTCTTCCCTTCATAAATCTGGTTTTCTATTTCTGTATCAGCCTCATTTTCAACCTCGTTGCTTTAGTCAATTTCATTTTCTCTATCAACTTCATTAAATCCTTTAATTTGAGCTTATTTACAGATCAACTGTCTATATCATAACGGACATTAAAACAGTAAACCTGATTATTAATTATCCAAAGTAAGATCTCGAGTGTGAATGGTAAAAATGGTACTGTTATAATAAAGTTTAGTCCATGCAGTATATAATAAAAGGGACATACTAAATTATTTTTATTAATAATTCTAAATAATATTGTGTATCCATTTAAGAAAATACATTACATTGGTGAATTTGTCAGGTTCACCAAGAGCATACATGCCTTTCGTGCGCAACTAGCCCAATGATACATCTATTACTACGAGCCCACCTGAATCCCCTTAAAGAATTAATGGGTAACAAACTCTGTTTCAAATAAAATAGAAAATAAATACAATTGAAAACGGTTAACAATGCTTATGCTGTTGATAAAACGATAACGTCGCTACTTACCCATCTGAAAACATTTTTAGACTCATATTGTTTGGAAGATTCCTTGTTACGGAAAATTATAAATTGTATTAGGTCATATACTATTTTGTACAAAACATACTGAATTATTATCCCGTGAATTTTATGAAGGAATCCTAGAATATCTGTTCACTTACAAAACATACACCATAACCTGGTGGCGTATCTGTACAAATCACTCTCTGTTATTTCAGCGCCCGCAAATACATTTTTCGCGGGACGACAATGCAACTTTTAAGGCAAAAAGGTCTGCATTTGGTATATCACTTGGATGTACAGTAGTCCGGCCGAATCCTGTTATTGTTGCAATATCGCCCACTCTAAAACATGTATCGTCAGGCAACTTATTCACTATTACCGCTTTCGTACTTAATTCAAACGACTTATTTACCTATAAGGAATCGTTCAAGAATTTTGTTAAACCGTTGTGTGAGAAGCAAGGGAAAGGAGTAAGGAATGAATGACACTTAAGAGCCAGTTGTTTTTTTAAAAAGTGAAGAAAAAACGCACGGTAGGGTAAGTTCGTTTCATGCGAGTTGCTATGTAACGAAATCATGCAACGGATGTCCCCCTTCTACTCGGCGACGTAATCGAGTTCGTAGTGGGTACCGCTCGAGCCGTGAGCGCGCTCCAATGCAACGTTCGTTACAGGCAACTCCGGCATGTATAGTGTAAAATTTAAATTCATAGTATACAAATAATACCATTAAACCAATTTCTTAACCTCTATCCCGGTATGTTTGTGTGTTTAAAGAAGTTTCACTTCAGTAGCGTGTTGTATAATTACACGTTGTACTTTTTTTAATTGCATCCTTCATCAGAGCTATCCATATTACGATAAATAATTTACGACAATACGATCACTATGCAAACACCATATGAAAACTCTGACGAAGTCATATTTGTTTATATGGTTTGCAATATCCCACTTTGATTCGCATCAAGTCACAGCCCCAAACTGTATCTCATTTTGCGCTGGGCTGTATGACTGAAGGTTCATGGCATACGGAACGCACCCAATATAATTCTCTGATTGTGCGGATGGAATTGCTGGAAAGGCTTTAAGTATTTTTAAAAAGCTAGTGTACACTAAAGTCAGTATTCAAAAAGACACCTTTAACGTAAGGAATGGACGTTGGTTGCACTTTTTCTGATTGTATTAGGAGTTATAAAGTTTAAATTAAATCCATCCACTGTAACATATGAAATTTATAATTTATTTACTTCTTTCTTATTTCTTGTTTTAGTGCTTCTTTTATGGGCGTGTCTCTCAAAATGACAGTTTTTGTTCTTTTACAAATTTTCTTCTTTGAATAAAAAGAAGTGTTTCGTTGCAGAAACTTTTTTTGAAAGACTAACAACTAGCAGTCTGACGTGTGTAACACTGACAATCGAATACTGTAAATGACGTTTACTAATAAGGCAATAGGTACACTTTATTGTGTAATACAGTTTAGAAAGTAAATACAGGAACAAAGTAAAATATATTTATCAATTATCCGAAATAATATTGCGAATCCATTGAAGAAAATACATCACATTGGTAAAATACTCGGGCTCACCTCTATCACATCCAAATCTAAAGGCAACTATACCTACGAGGTAGTCATCTTTCATCACGGGCCCACCTGTATCTCCCTAAAAAATTAATAAAAGCGAATTCGGTTCTGTAGCTGTTTTAATGCAATTTTTAAATAAAATAGAAAAGAAACCGAATAATGTAAGGTCATCAAAACTTATAATATTTAGAAAACATTTAAATTTGCATTTTTTAAGGATTCCTCATGGTTTTGGAAAATTGAAGCTAGTGAATTATCACTTTCAACAAGTGTGAATTTATTAGAAAATCATAAGAAATGTATTCACTTACGAAGCAAACATCTTCTCTTGGAGGCGTATTTGAAACTATACAATTCATTTTGCTTGATTTAATGTGTTTAGAACATTCTTTCGGGGATGCTATTGGAACATCGATGAAGTAAAGGTCACCAGTTTCGTCTTCAGGTGCTTCGAGAACATTAGTAAGACCGAATCCTGTTATTATTACAATATCGCCCACTTTACCGCTTTGATCATCATTAGGCAAATTTATTATTCTCACTGCATTTGAGAATTCAAACGGTTCATCAACCTATAAATAATCTTTTGTTAAATTGATGCCGGAAGAACGAGGTATGCACCTGTTGCTTAGCAAAAATATCTAATTTAAAATCTTATTTAAATTATTTCTTATTGCTGCTCAATAAATAATAAAGGAAAATATGATTTTTTTCAGTGTGCCAAACCTTATACATATTTATATCGCGTAGGCTTTTCCCAAAGCACTGGGTACTGAATTTGAAAGCAGTTAACTAACGTAATATTAATAGTAATAACTGAGACTTTGCTAATGACTCGTCAGTCAATTACTCTTCACTTTTCTTAATCATTAACATCCAAATGTCCGGTTTAAAATTTTACTTACGAATAGAATCGTTTCTAGATAGGTACGGATCGGACATGTAATAATTGAATTAAATAACTGAAATTGGTGTTAATTTGAGCATACCTTTACAATTCCAATGTCAAAGTCAGGTTGATCAGAATGAAACCTTTTGTGTATAAAAACTTTAACGACTCTTCGTTCTTGTCCATCTTCGTCTATATTCGATACTCCAGCTTTGACCTTATATTTGTTTGCTTTCTTACTGTAAAAATATAATTCTACCTAATGTGCATACAACAAGTTTATAAAAAAGGGTTTGATTACAGTTTAATTTACAATTATATTTTTTCTATTTTGTATTAAAAAAAGAACAATTTGGTTTATTTTTAAATACTATCTTAGATCTTGTATTTTGATACTTTCTGTTTTTTGTCTATTCCTTAGAAATTCAGACGAAGAGGAAATAAGGCTTTCTTTTTCATTGTTATTTATTTATTTATTTATTGACTAGTTAGGTACACTTAGAAATGTATGTCCAATGGGACTTCGCATGAGGATACAGAAGCTACCAAGCTACCGGACGGTGGCCTAGTAGTACACTACCTTGGTACATGAGACACCTTACGAATAACAAAAACTAGACAAAACCAAAAACGCAATTGTACATTATAAATTTCGTCTCTAAGTTTATTTTTAAACGCGTGGCTAAATACGTATAATCCACTATTATTAATTATATTATTCCCTCATAAAACAAAAAGAAAAAAACAAAACAAAACAAATTAGCGATAATTTAATACCTATTTTTTCAATTTATACTTGGACTATTTTATCAGTATTCAAGGTTAACTTATTATCAGTAAGCCACCTATCCGTAAATCTAAGTAATTCATTAATTCCTTCAGAGAGTGAATCTCGGAATTTATTTGCACACACTAATATCCTGTCATCGACATACGAAATTATCCGTCCGTTGATGGAGATATCAAATATATGACCAGAAAACGTAAATATCCCAATATAGAGCCCTGTGCTAAGTACTCCCATATATTGACTTTATATTTAGTGCTTATGGCAGAACTCACTTTGACAAACTGTGATCTATTATTCAAATAGTATTTAATTAAGTGAAGAGCAGTATCCCGAATAGCCTAATTGTATAGCTTATTAAACAGAAATCGGTGATCAACAGTATCAAAGGTTTTTTTTTGGGTCCATAATTGTGGCAACCGTCGGAAGACCATTATCTAAGCTTTCAAGAATTGTTTCTGATACAACAACTAAAGCATCTTCAGTGTCAATATTAAAGAAATATTAATTTTTCATAAACTTTCGCAAAATTGGATATTGATATTTTGATATTTAAAAGTTTGTATTACCCGATATACCTTTTGAAATTTATAAAAGGAAATTACTTATATCTCCTTCTAAACTAACCACATCCATATCATTAAAATACCGAAAATTTTTATTCCAGGGTTTTTGGGTTTCTGAACTGTAACTTGAAACGTTTCACCTAGTTGATTTTTGTATGTTGAATAGTTTATTTGCTGTAGTAACACCACTACTATTATTACAGTTCATTATAGTTCCACCATTCATGTATTTATTACATTATTAATGGGTAACTTAATCTCGTGTTGTATAACATCAGTAATACGTTCTAGAGCTGTTTGATCCATGCTGCCTTTGAATCTATTACTAATATCTGTTTTCAGGACTGTTTTCAACTTTTGTTGTTTTTGTGACATTCGGATATTTTATAATATCCTTAAATGATTCACTTTAATTCAATTTTAGATTCTAGGTTTACACTGTACTACTCACCGTTGCCGACGCTTCAACCTAACTTGCTCGGTTGTTTCACTTCAAAAGTTTTTTCATTTGATTTTATTACCACAAGAAATAGTAAAAGTGAAGGCAGTAAATAAATGACCTAAACGCAACAAACCGCAATTATACATATCCAAACGAATTTGGAAAACTAATCTTCAAACAACATTTAGTCTATAAACAATAAAGTACCAGAAAATACTACAAACGGCACAGTGAACGCCATCTGTAGCACGATGCTACATTTTAGGATTACGTATTTTTCAACAAGGTCCACTTGTGTGGATATCTACTTGCTGAAAACGAATCTAGGCGTAGCCAACCTCAACGTGATAGGCACGTTAGCTTAATCGAATAAAATAATTCGAAGTGGTCTGTATTCTGTCGAAACTGCCAGACGCGGATCGCGATTTCGATCTTTTTGGATCTCATCAGTGCGTCGAATACAGACCACTTATTTATTTTATTCGATTAAGCTAACGTGCCTATCACGTTGAGGTTTGCTACGCCTGGATTCGTTTTCAGCAAGTAGATATCCACACAAGTGGACCTTGTTGAAAAATACGTAATCCTAAAATGTAGCATCGTGCTACAGATGGCGTTCACTGTGCCGTTTGTAGTATTTTCTGAAACGTACTGTTAAGACAGCAGGTAAAAGTTGGTCTGTGTTCTGTCGGAACTGCCTGTGACGCGCTGATACGATCCACAAAGATCGAAATCGCGATCCGCGTTCGGCAGTTTCGACAGAATACAGACCACTTCGAATTATTTTATTTAATAAAGTACCAATTTGCTGGAATGTCCATGTAAAATAAATGGCTTATTTAGGGATCACGTTTGACACAATTATTAATCCGCCACTGCAACTCTTGTATAGAAAATAGCTTTAAATTTTATAGGAAATTCTTTTGGCATTTCTGTCAATGTATACAATGTATCTATAAGCACTTTAATGTTTGTTATTTTACTTACTTATGAAGGCAACGAGCAGCAGTCAGAATGAATTGTTCTGCAATAATTGACCCTCCGCAGTTAGCGTAATTGTTATAATACAATATCACTTGATAAGGGTAGTCTCTAATGTCAGCCTTTTGCCCATGTATAATTATTTCTTTGTAATCTCTGCCAAATTTGTTACTTGGTTTCGGATAGAATCCTTTTGATAAGAAGGTAGAGAATAAAATGAGGTCAAACTGTTTAGTAAATTGTTTTGTAAAGATTTCTATTACCTTTAGTGTGAAACTCATCCCGGCCAGCGGCGATTGCTAAAATATAACGATTGAGATAATCTTCGTTAGAATGAATATGATTATTAGGTGTTTCGGTAACTGTACGCTTATCATTTATTTGCGATGTTTGGTGAAACTGAGAAACATTCAGACTCGTCAACGTTAACTGTCAATTCCATATAATAATGTAGTATTACATACTGAAACTGTAGTGTTTCGGCAATGTTTAAAGTTTTATACAATTTTATTCTATTCAGTTGTAGATATACTACTTAATTTAAAAGAGTGAAAACATTTCATATATTCAATGGAAAATGAGAGAAACATTATTTAATTAAATGTCAGGTGTTATTTATTTATTTATTTATTGACTAGTTAGGTACACTTAGAAATGTATGTCCAATGGGACTTCGCATGAGGATACAGAAGCTACCAAGCTACCGGACGGTGGCCTAGTAGTACACTACCTTGGTACATGAGACACCTTACGAATAACAAAAACTAGACAAAACCAAAAACGCAATTGTACATTATAAATTTCGTCTCTAAGTTTATTTTTAAACGCGTGGCTAAATACGTATAATCCACTATTATTAATTATATTATTCCCTCATAAAACAAAAAGAAAAANTTCTGACTTAATTTAATCAATATCTAATTGTCTACTCTGTTGAAAGGAATATTAGAATATAGACAAATATAGGCCGTTTCGTTTAAGCTGTTTTATAGTGGGTCCAAGCTAAATGTCTATCCTTTGGTAAATTATTATTGTTATATTCAGACTCATCAACGTATTATTACTATTATTTATCTATTTTTAACATAATATCGTAACTTACCGCTTGTAAAAAGGATCAAAGAAATACAATAAAAGATTTTCATTACTGAATAGTTTTCAGCTACAAATTGCACTTAAATATTAATTTTGTATAGGCCTATGGAATAGGACATAAACGAATTATTATGTATCGACAATTACGGTATATATAGTAATACACCTCCTACTAGGCATTTATTAATAATTACCATTACTTATTTCTGAACAATGTCCTAACAGTATTCCAATCATATTATAACCATTGTTTCATGTGTAGGATTTTTATTTGACACGCACAATTTAAAGTGCGAATTAACTTTATGGCAATTGATGAAAATTTAGATGTTTGTATAAAGATACCTTTTTAATAGTATTTATAATGAATAGGTGTTTCTAGTACTTTAGCGGATATGGTGGGTTTTTGGTTGGATTTTCTAAAAACACTACTTTCTTTATTTCAACCGTTCTCGCAACAACCTAAATTTTCAGTTGAGATAGAATTTGATATTTTCGTTACCACCATCATCAATTGCTTTATTTATAGAATTGAAGAATGATCACACACATCAGGCCCATTAATGAAATAGTAGTACATTAAAAAACAAAAGAAAATTCTCACCGGCACTTGGTGATTTTTTTATATCATCACAACTAATGAACTATTGCATGTGATAAGATTGTCAATTTACATGGTAGGTATTTTGTTTTAATACAAATTTAGTTGCAAAGAAATTTAGAAAATCGATGTCATAGTCAAGGAACTCAACTTGCGGAGTGAGTTAAGTAAAATATTTGTGAGACCGATGCACATAGGCGATACGGTGTTTTTGCAATAAATCTAAACATAAAGCACACATAAAGACTTCCTACACATTGTGACATACACTTGCTGAAATTACTGGCCAAGGGATTGTAACAAAACAGCCATTCTATGTCAGGCTGGTTTAATACTTAACAGAAAATAGAAGGAAATAAGGCATATAACGTCAAAAGAACATGCGTTAATAATTAATTTTGCAAATTCTGTTCTTTTAATAACAGGAAGTGTTTCGTTGGAGAAAACCTTTTCGAAAGACGAACAACTAGCACTCAGACATGTTTAAAACTGACCATCGAATACAGTAAATGACGTTTATTAGTATGATAACAAGTACACTTTACAGTGTAATACAATTTAATAAGTAAGTAAAGAAACAAACTAAATTATTTTTGTTAATAATTGGAAATTATATTTCGTATTCATTGAAGGAAATACGTTACAGTAGTGAATATCTCAGGTTTACCACTTTCACCACGAAACTATCCCTATGACGTAATCTTTCACCATAGGCACACCTGAATCTTCCAAAACCATTTGTAATCCCAGGATTCTTTTAAAACATGTTAAAATTTGTAGATCACCTTTACAATTCTTTCTCATTCTAATGTTTCTTTTGTATTAAAAAGAAAACAATTTCGGTTATTTTGACCATAAGTGTGTTAGCAACAATAGCATACAAACGAATGAAGAGGCATCGGCCACAATGGTACCTATATACAGAAATACGCCTCCTACTAGGTACTTATTAATAATTATTATCATTACTTATATTTGAGCAGTGTCCTAATAGTAATATCCAATCATCATCATCATCATAAGGTCATCAGTCTTAAGACTGGTTGGACACGTACCTCCACTCCTTCCTATCCTGAGCTAATCTTCGCATTTCCCTAAAACTAGAACAACCCACATCCTTAACTATTTGCGAAGAGTAATCTAATCTAGTGCTTTTTTTATGGGAGTGTCTGTCAAAAAATTACAGTTTTTCTTCTTTTAATAACAACAAGTGCTTCGCTGTAGAAAGCTTTTTGGATAGACGAACAACTAGCTGTCTGACATGTGTAACACTGTGAATCGCATACCGTAAATGGCGTTTATTAGTAAGATAATAAGTACATTTTATTGTGTAATACAGGTTAGTAAGTAAATAAAGGAACAAAGTAAAACATATTTATCAATTATTTGGAATAATATCGCGTATCCATTGAAGAAAATACGTCACACTGGTAAAATACTCAGGCTCACCTGTATCACAACCAAAGCCAAGGGAAACTATCCCTACGAGGTAATCATCTTTCATCATGGGCCCACCTGAATCTCCCTAAAAAATTAATAAAAGCGAATTCGGTTCTGTAGTTGTTTTAATGCAATTTTTAAATAAAACAGAAACGAAACCGAATAATGTAAGGTCATCAAAACTTATAATATTTAGAAAACATTTAAATTTGCATTTTTTAAGGATTCCTCATGGTTTTGGAAAATTAAAGCTAGGGAATTATCCCTTTCTATTTTGTGTAATACAAACACTACTGCTATCCTGAAGTAATGTTTATTGTGAATTTATTAGAAAATCATAAAGAATGTGTTTACTTACGTAGCAAGTGCCTTTTCTTGGAGGCGTATTTGAAACTATACAAATCATTTTGTCTGATTTAATGTGTTTAGAACATTCTTTCGGGGATGCTATTGGAACATCGATGAAGTAAAGGTCACCAGTTTCGTTTCCAGGTGCTTCGGGACTATGAGTAAGGCCGAATCCTGTTACTGTTACAATATCACCCGCTTTGGCGCTTTGATCATCATTAGGCAACTTTATTATTCTCACTGCATTTGAGAATTCAAACGGTTCATCAACCTATAAATAATCTTTTGATAAATCGATGCCGGAGGAACGACGGATGCACCTATTGCTTAGCAAGAATTGCTGCTCAATGAATAATAAAGGAAAATATTACTTTTTTCAATGTACCAAACCTTATACATATTTATATCGCTTAGGCGTTTCCCAAAGCACTATCACTTTCAATTTATCTCTTGATTCGCCTTTGTAACGGTCAATTTATTTCTACTCCCTTGCCTCCTTTCGGGAACATTCTCCAGCCGTCCAGAGAAGTCTCGTTTTCTTTGAACGGTTTAATTGCTTTCCAGAATGCAGGTACGACACACACGTCTACAGATACGGCGCACATGAAGAAAAGCGCCCGCGGCTAGTCGGCGAATCGATAAGCCGCTCACACACACGTATGCCCGATCTCACACAATCACGCTCGCGGTCGCTACATTACTGAATTCCAAAGCAGTTAACTAACGTAATATTGATAATTGAGACTTTGTTAATTACTCGTGAGGCAAAGCAATTACTCTTCACTTTTCTTAATCACTAAGATCCAAATGTTCGGTTTAAAATGTTACTTACGATTAGAATCGTTTCTAGATAGGTACGGACGTGATATGTAATAATTGAATTAAATAACTGAAATTGATTATAATTTGAGAATACCTGTACAATTGCAATGTCAAATTCAGGTTCATCAAAAGAAAAATCTTCGTGTATAAAAAGTTCAACGGCTTTTCGTTCTTGTCCATCTTCGTCTATATTCGATACTCCAGCTTTGACCATATATTTTGATGCTTCATCACTGTAAAAATATAGTTCTACCTAATGTGCATACAACAAGTTCGTAATGAAATTGTGGTTAAAACCAGCATAATTAATACATTGTGGGATGTGTATATCATGAACGCATTACACAGCATTGACGACCAATAATGATTTCATAGTTGTTATTTGCTGCGTTTTCATAAGTGCCACTATTAAGTTGAATGATAACGCCATGTCTTTTATTTAGATATTTAAATGTGTGTATTATTTCATTTATGAAAATTTTATAGCAAATCCATTTCTGTCAATGCATACAATGCAACTATAAGCACTTTAATGTTCGTTATTTTACCTACCTTTGAAGGCAATGAGCAGCAGTCAGAATGAATTGTTCTGCAATAATTGACCCTCCGCACTTATCGTAATTGTTATAGTACAATATCACTTGATAAGGGTAGTCTTTAATGTCAGCCTTTTGTCCATTTATAATCATTCTTTCTATGTCATCTCTATGTCCACTAACACGATTGTAAAATCCGCCTTTTGATAAGATGATAGAGAATAAAATTAGGTCTAACTGTTTAGTAGTTTGTTTTGTAATGATTTCTATTACCTTCAGTGTGAAACTCATCCCGGCCAGCGGCGATTGCTAAAATATAACGATTGAGATAATCTTCGTTATAATAAATATGACTGAATTAGATGTTTCTGTAACTGTATGCTTATCAGTATTTGCGATGTTATGCGAAACTGAGAAATATTCAGACTCGTTAACGTTAACTGTCAATTCCATACAATAATGTAGTATTACGTACTGAAACTGTAGTGTTTCGGAAATTTTTAAAGTTTTATACAATTTTATTCCATTTAGTCCTATATATACTACTTAATTCAAAAGAGTGAAAACTTTTCATATATTCGATGGAAAAAGAGAAACATTATTTAATTAAATGTCAGGTGATCAATTTACGATGTAATAGTCTCTAAGTTTTTACCAAAGTACAGAGAGACTATACATTTGAAATAAAAAAGAATTTACATAATAATTCACTAACTTAAAATTTTACCAAGGAGCATAATAAATATGCCATAATATAATTTATTTAGGTACCACTTAATTACATTTCTTGTAAAATGGCGATAGGGTCAACTTAGTTATACGGTGAGTCAACTAAAGAATTGTTAAAAATTATGATAAACCGCTAATTGGTATACAAAGAATAGCACATTTTTTAGATAATTATTGAAACGATTTCATGGTGACTTAATTTACTCTCAACATCCAATTCTCTACTCTGTTGAAAGGAATATCAGAGTATAGACAAATATACGCCGTTTCATTTAAACTGTTTTATAGTGGGTCTAAGCTAAATCGCTTAGACTCGTCAAAGTGTTATTATTATTATTTATTTATTTTTAACATCATATCGTAACTTACCGCTTGCAGAAAGGATAAAAAAAATACAATAAAAGATCTTCATTACCGAATAGTATTCAGCTACAAATACCACTTAAATATTAATTTTATATAGACATATGAAAATGCAACATCACATAAGTGAATTATTATGTATCGACTACTACGGTAGATATATATAGTAATACACCTCCTACTAGACATTTATTAATAATTACCATTACGTATTTTTGAACAATGTTACAACAGTATTCCAATAATATTATAACCATTGTTTTATGTGTAGGATTTTTATTTGACACGCACAATTTATAGTGCGAATTAACTTTATGGCAATTGATGAAAATTCAGATGTTCGCATAAACATACCTTTTTAATAGATAGTATTTACAATGAATAGGTGTTCCTAGTACCTTGGAGGATATAGTGGGTTGCTTTCCGTAATTTGTTCTGTTGGATTTTGTAAAAACACTACTTTCTTTATTTTGACCGTTCTCGCAACAACCCAAATTTTCAGTTAAGATTGAATTAGATATGATATTTTCGTTACCACTATCATCAATTGCTTCATTAATGGAATTGAAGAATGATCACACATATATCAAGCCCACTAATGAAAAGGTACATTAAAGGAGAAAAAAAAATACAACGTGTAATTATGCAACACACGGTACTGAAGTGGAATTTCTTCAAACATACCGGGATACGGGTTTAGGAATTGGTTTAATGTTATTATTTGTACACTATGAATTTAAATTTTACGCGAAATCTACAGTCCACCAGACGATTCCTGTTTTTGCTTTTTGGTGTATTTTTCTACTATTGTTACGATTTCAGCTTTTATAATCGTAGGTATTGTCCGGATGTACATTTTTGTGCTATAGGAGCTTAGACAGCTTTCGTCCCTTTCATAAAGTAAACTGTTGGGGTGCGACTATTCCTTCAGCTTTTTTCAATTTTTCCGCCTCCACGTTTACGCCGCCCGGAACCCATAACCCCCGTAACACCCCCTACACCACGCCACTGACTCCAAAAGTATTTGAAATAAAAACAGATCTGTGCATGGTTTAATAAACAATTTACGGCAACACGACTATACTTTGTTTACTTTCTGTAGCGATGTGACCTTCAGTTTGACCGGCGCAAAGTAGAAAAGAACAGCACTAGGCCAGAAAAGGAAGGATACAACTCTCGGCCAAACTCATAACCGGTGAGGAGCGTATAATCCGTACAGTACTGCACGGAAAAATTGACCATTTTATCCACTACAATTGCATTGCTCAAATGTGCTGTTATTGGTACCATTTACTACTGAAAATATCAACGAGATGTTTATTTATATTTGAAGACATATTAAAGGCTTTAACGCTTGTTTTCGACTCGCACTACTATTCATGATTGAGCAAAACTTTTGGCAGGTACTGTATGAAAAAGTATGTTTAATGAACAAGAGTCGAGAGTATAATGAGCTTTTATCTCCCTACCTACGATTTTGCTAGCGTGCATCCAAGACATTGGAAGGAACACATCGCTGCAGAAAGTAAATGAAGTATACTATGTACACTCGATACAGAAATGATTGAAGAAGAAATGAGATATAGCGTCGAAAGCACATGTGTTAACATGTTTAACACTGAGAATCGAATGCATTAAATGACGTTTATTAGTATGGTAATAAGTACACTTCATAGTGTAATACAATTTAATAAGTAAGTAAAGAAACAAACTAAATTATTTTTATTAATAATTGGAAATGATATTTCGTATCCACTTAAGGAAATACGTCACATTGGTGAACATCTCAGGTTTACCTTTTTTACATCCAAATGACCACGCCACTATCCCTATGAGGTACCCTTCTTTTACCATGGGCCCACCTGAATCTCCCTAAAAAGATAATATAAAACAAATTCCATTTTGTAACCGGTTTTGTACCATTTTAAACTGTTGTAAAACAATAATTCCGTTACCATTTTTAAATTTGCATTTTTAAAGATTCCTCATGTTTTTGGAAAAACTTATAACTTGTGTGTTGTTATATTCTACTTCGTGTAATCCATACTCAACTATAGTACAGTCGAAATAAGAAGGCAAAGTCCCCAATAAATAATGCTCACAAAAGGCATATCGTTTTTCTCGTTCTTACAAACGGAAGATATCCTGTCTTGCGAATAGTCATCTCTCTACATACACAGTTTAAGTTATTTTTTCTATGTAATTATTGTTGTCGTTGTTTTTGTTGGTGTTATTGTTGTTAACTTTCAACGAAATGATCCGAGAAGTTTTAAATTCTCAGAGTAGAAAACTTGTTTGGAATGTTATTAATTATTTTCAAAGAAAGAAAGAAACAAGTAGAGAAAACATCTCCGTTATAAACATAGCGGCGGAGGTTTTGAACATTAGTTGCAGAACCGTATCCCGGATACGAAAAGAAGGTGGAACTTTTAATTTAAAAACAGATGTATTATTTTGTAAAAAAATATTTTTATGAAATTAAAAATAAACAATAACGCATTCATTTCTCAT
>NW_020438931.1:119136-193715 GCF_000699045.2 Agrilus planipennis
TCTATTTCGACTGTGCGTACGTTATACTTTACACGACACATAAAGTACGCAAAAATACTTTATTTAAGGCCTTAAGTAAACATCGTAATTTTGTAAGCGATTATTCTAAATTCAGAGTATTTTTACATAAATAATATTGCACAGAAAAAGGGCAAGTAAAAATGAACTTTTAGTTTACTTAAATCTTTGTTTGCCATGTTTAGAGGCTATTAATGTATTTAAGAGCAACAGCAATTTGTTACTGGCTGCTAGGTGTAACAAAAATTATGTTTTCAGAAACAAAAAATAAAATACTTAATTTTTATGCTGAGTACTTTTTTTTTAACCTTTTAGTCGAGAAATACTTTATGTAAAGCCTAAAAAGGTAGCAACCCTAACTATAACGTCGAATAACTAGACTACTTTTACGTAGAATTCTCAATTCATTCAGATTTTTAAACACTAGGTCGGTTAAATTAGATTTTCTGTTCTATACATGCATAATACATATTAAAAGAAATCAGTAGAAGCAGCGTCGAGACTATAGAAAATATGTAAATGAACTACTATTACTTATACCAAATGGTTCATTTTTAATATCAAACGTGGTACCTACCCAAGATAAAAATGTTCAGTCTCTCAGAGTCACTGAAAGCGAGACTCCGTCTCTCATCGAGTCTCTCTGGTGTCGCTGAAAGAGACTGTCAAAAAAACTCATTTCGTATCCAGTCTCCGAACGAGATACTCGAATCTCTGAATTAACAATTTTATCGTTCGAGTCTCTCATATAGAGACTGTGACAGATCCATAAAACACCTAGGCAATAACTGACACACTGTGAAAGACGCTCTCAGAGACGCTCTCAGATATGCTGAAAGACTTTGAGAGACTGGAATGTGTAACTGAATGCCTAATATTAACAATTGAGATGTTGTCATCAGTTAAAGTAATAGTGGTACAACACTTTTCTTATAAGCTTGAAGTATCCAGTTTAAAATTTTAGTTTCAATTAAAATCGTTGTTAGCTAGATCTGGAAGTCCGACTTAATTTGCAGTAATTCAGTTAAGTAACCGAAATTGATTCTAATTTGAACACACCTTAATTATTCCAATGTCGTTCTCATATTCTGCGATAGAATACAGTTTGTGATTAAATATTTTAACGACTTTTCGCCGTTGTCCGTCCTCGTTCGTATTCGATACTCCAGCCTGCACCAAATAGCCTGTGACATCAGAACTGCAAAAATATGATTTTGTCTAATATGTATAAGCATTTACAGTCGCTCTACAAGGCAATTTTTAAAATTATACAAAACCATTTATAATTCTAGGATTCTTTTAAATGTTAAAATTTGCGCATTACTATTTACAATTCTTCCTCCATTTTAACTTTTCTTTAATATTAAAAAGAACAATTAAACGGTTATTTTGAAAGACCATTTTGGTTCCAATATATTAGTTCTTTGCGTATTCAGAAGAAAATAAGAAGAAAAGGAAATACGCTTTTCTTCATCATCTATACAATTAACAATACAAGTCCAATGTATTTAATTCATGCCCGTTACTAAGGATATATGATAACTGATAACTATTGAACAAAAACTTAAGCGTAGTCGTTTTATAACGCGTCAATCAAAACTTATAGCTAAATATAATAAACTTTAATTTTTTCAATTTTTATACCAAAATTATTATGTTCATTAATACAGCTCTTGGAAAGGAAAGGAAAACTTCACTACAATTTAATTTAACTTTAGATTCTAGGCGTTCCTGCCGCTATATACTATATAGCATACAAACATACTGAATGCTCATTATTTCACCTACTTTTCAAGACAATGAGCAGCAGTGAGAACAAATTTATCGGCAATAATTGATCCTCCGCACATAAAGTTTTCTATGTCATTGTTAAAAGACAGCGCCACTTGGTAAGGGTAGTCTGCAATGTTAGCTTTATCTCCATTAATTATTCTATTACTAGGTTCATCCATGTAATCACTGTCGAAATTATCACTTGGATCGTTTGGATTTATGGAATTCAAACATTCTGACTTGCTAGCAGACGGTGATACTGAAAAGTCATTTCTGCGTTTAGATCTGTGTAACTTCCCGAGATAAAAATGTTCAGTCTCTCAGAGTCTCTGAATGCAAGACTCGAGTCTCTCTGGTGTCGCTGAGAGAGACTGTCAAAAAAACTGTTTAGCGTCCCTGAACGAGAGACTCGAGTCTCTCATAGAGAGATCCTGATTTCGTATCCAGTCTCTGAACGAGAGACTCGAATGTCTGAACGAGAGACTCGAATCTCTCAATAAGTGGTGTCTCAATAGACATGGTTAAAATTTTCTAAGTTCAACATATTTCAGAGATTCCAGTCTTTCTACGAGAGACTCGAGTCCCTCAATTTTTCAGTTTTATTAATTCAATCTCTCTGTGAGAGACTCGAATCTCTGAATTAACAATTTTATCGTTCGAGTCTCTCATATAGAGACTGTGAGAGATCCATAAAAACACCTTGGCAATAACTGAGAGACTGTGAGAGACGCTCTCAGAGACGCTGAAAGACTCTGAGAGACTGTAGAGAGACTGAAAATTTTTGTCTAGGGTATTCAGATTTTGTAAAATTCAAGGGAAACCGACGTCCTGATGAGGATGGAACATTCCTTCCGATAAGTTTTGTGTCAAAATAACTTAATTTTGTAGAAATTTATCATTTAAATAATAATTATTTTCATCAGGATTAATTCACCGATATTTACCCACCCCCTTTCCTATCTGGTGTTAAATGGAACGATCTTCCTGTTCAAAGATCAAAGTTCAAGGATCATGACGAATTGGAATGTAATTTAGACTTCTACTCTCACTTTCGTACAATCCGTTTTTTAATATCAAGAAGAGAGAGAATAAAATTAGATCTTTTTTATTACCTTTAATATGAATTTCATTACGACTAGGGACGATTGCTAAAATATAACGATTAGAATGAATATTACTATTATCCTATTCTATAACTGTATGCTCATAATTATATAAGATGTTTGGTTCAACTGAGAATAATCAGACTTTTCAAATTTAATTACCAATTTCATACAATAATATTTCTTTTATGTACTAGATAACAAAAACATTGCTGTGAAAGTAATAGTTATACCTTTTTATAATTTAATTTAATTTTATTCTCTTCACTTCCAGATGTACTGTTAATAACAATCTTTGTGAATTTTTAACGTCGTATCGTTACTTACCGCTTATGGCAAAAAGGATAAAAAAAAATTGATAAAGGATCTTCATTTCCGAACAGTTCTCAACTACAAATTGCACATAAATAATAATTTTATATTGGTACACGAAAGTGATTTAGCAACAATAGCACGCAAATAAATGATTATCTATTGACTGTAATATACTCCTACTGGACATTCACTAATAATTATCATTACTTATATTCGAACAATGTCTTCATAATAATATTCAACCATTGTTTTATGCGTATAATTATTTAACACGCACAATTTACAGTGCGAATTAATTAAGGCATTTGTTCTAAATTTATTTTGTGAAGACAAACTTCATAGGATATATCGAGTTGCTTTCCATTGTTTGTCCGGTTAGTCTTGCTAAGGTACTTTTTTCGATCGTTTTCCCAAGAATGTAAAAGACTCATTACTATACTTCGTTTACTTTCTGTAGCGATGTGGCCTTCAGTTTGACTGGCGCAAAGTAGAAAAGAACAGCACTAGGCCAGAAAAGGAAGGAGACAACTCTCGGCCGAACTCTTAACCGGTGAGGAGCGTATAATCCGTACAGTACTGCACGGAAAAATTGACCATTTTATCCGCTACAATTGCATTGCTCAAATGTGCTGTTATTGGTACCATTTACTACTGAAAATATCAACGAGATGTTTATTTATATTTGAAGACATACAAAGGCTTTAACGCTTGTTTTGGACTCGCACTACTATTCATGATTGAACAAAATTTTTGGCAGGTACTGTATGAAAAAGTATGTTTAATGAACAACAATCGAGAGTTTAATGAGCTTTTTTCTCCTTACCTACGATTTTGCCAGCGCGCATCCAAGACATTGGAAGGGGCAAATCGCTACAGAAAGTAAATGAAGTATACTAAGACGTTCAGCCATTTATCTTTTTTTCACAATTCTGCTGGAAATTCTTATCACGTCTATGATGAAATTTTCTGGGTAGACTTTCATAGACTATTTACTTGCTTTCCTTATGCTGAGTGTTTTAATAGCGTTACCTTTTTCTTTATTTTCTCTTTTGATGCATGGGTAGTTTGGTTGTACGAAAATTTTTGAATGCGTCGTCTTTTCAATTTTTGCGTAATATTTTTTTGGCCTCCTTCTGTAACTTCCTTATCTGCCAGCATTTCTTTCACTTCAAGTTCCTCGCTGTCTGCAACTTGACCGTGTTTCTTTCACTAACTTGCTTTCTGGCAATCAATAAGATCTCTCTTGTGAATTTTCTTATCAGTTGATCGTAATGTTTTGGTACACACCCTTAGGGCTTGCTTTTTTCTATGTACCATGTCTACGACATGTACCTCTTGAATGGTTCTGATTCCAATTTGTAATTCTGAGCGTCATTTTTACCTCATCGACTAGATATTGTTGCAATAGAGGCAGAGATGAGGTCAGTTCAATCCATATTTACTTAATAAACACTTAAAAACTCCAAAATTTTACAAAACGTTCAGAAAAATAAAACGCGATTCGGCACCCAAGATGTCATCCTCATTAAAGACTAAATTAATCTTGAATCTAAACCTTTCTGAGAATTTTAGCCGAAACCGTTAAAAATAAGCAAAACAAAAGTTGCTAAAATGGGATCCGTTTTAAGGATGGGGTTTGTGGGAGGTCTCCTGGTGAAACTAATTGATGGTTCGGATAAGAGAAGGATGAGTAGAAAGTACCTACATATATTGTATATGCTTCGTTAAACTACCTTTAAGGTAAAATCAAAGGCCTTGGGTTAAAGGCATAAAAAACAGTAGTTAAACTTCTTGATGAGTCCGAGTTTGGGACAGGATCACTACCATGAGATTGTCTTTGTTATTAAATATTTCAATACTGTCTAAAAGAACCTACTTCATTGTGACTATGAAAAATATGGGAAACTACGCTAGATTTATCTATTCTATTAAATCTAAGATGAGCTACATGCCTATGTTTAATTACTTTTTACTGAATTACGAACTGATTGTCGCAACATCAACGTTTTTAGTTACGATTGAATGCGATCATAAGCTCATTGCCATCAAAAAGTTGTTTCATTTATAGAATTAAAAAATGATCACACACAAAAAGTTGGTTATTGAAAAGAAAAAACACCTGGGTTTGGACGGAAAGGTTCCTTTAACACGTGGATTGGAAGTAGAAAGGGTGTGGTGTTTAATTAAAAAAAAATATATTTTTTTTGTAAATTCTGTTACTTTTCCTACACTTAACATAATACAAGAAGGTTTTCATTTCATTTCAAACAAATTTTTGAAAATAAAAATAAATGGAAAACAAATAGCAATCAACCACTTACATTAATAACCAATATCGTAAATAGCGGCTAATAATAAGATAATAAGTACATGTTATTGTATATTACAGTTTAGTAGATGTAATACATAATCAAATGAACAAACCAAATAGTTTTTATTCATTCTTCGAAATAATATTGTATATCCAGTTAAGAAAATACGTTACATTTGTGAATATGACAGGATCACCATGGTCGCATACAGTTCCATGTGAAACTACCCCTATGATGTATCCATCTTTCGCGACCGGCGAACCTGAATCTCCCTAAAAATTATCATGTAACAAACGCTTAAGCTGTTGGTCAGAAAATTATCATCGAAACTACCAGGTCGCCCTAGACCTCATTAGTGTACCATAGCACCATAGGCAGTCTCGACAAATTACAGAAGAAGCAGTGTATCGCCACCTGGTGGGTTTTTGTTGCTCTTGAAGTACTTCATTTGTTTAACTGGATCGACGATTCAGTTTTCATACATGATAAGAACGATTAAGCTCAGAAATTTATCGATACTGCCAGACGCGAATTTTTCTAGATCTCATCAGCGGGCTTAAAGGCAGACACTCTCCATAAGTTTCTGACGAAGCCGAAGAAGATTCCGAAGAGCAAATTTATGTAATATTCATTAATGTCAATTATTAGTTCAGTGGCCGATATTAGGTATCTAGGAAGTCAGATTAGTCAGGACTAGGGATATAAAGCAGAGGATAGCGCAGGGTCGAGTCGCCTTCAATAAAAAGAAGTCACTTCTATGCTAGGGAACGGTCAATTTAGAAATTCGGAAATGGTTGTTAAAGGTGCATGTTTGGAGCACGGCTCTGTACGGGTGCGAAATATGGACAGTAGGCGCGACGGAAAAGAAAAGGTTAGAAGCGTTCGAAATGAGGTGTTACGGGCGAATGATGAGGATACCGTGGATAGAGAACGTTACAAATGAAGAAGTATTAGAAAGAGTAAGAGAACAGATGACTCTATGGAAGTCAATAAAAAATAGGCGAGATAGGTTGGTAGGACACCTTCTCAGACATGAAGGTCTAGTCAGAGACATATTAGAGGCAGAAACGGAAGTTAGGAGGGGTATAGGTAGACCTAAATTAGATTACTGTTCGCAAATAGTTAAGGATATGGGCTGTTATAGTTTTAGAGGAATACGAGTCTTAGCTCAGGATAGGAAAGAGTGGAGGTGCGTGTCCAACCAGTCTTAGAATTGACGACGTTATGTTGATGATTAGTTCAGTGGCAGCAAATAATTACCAGAAGGCGATACACTGCCTCTATTTGGATATTACATGCTTTTACTATCTAGAAAACGATACACTATTTAGAAGTAGGAAGCAGTTTGTATTCGGATATGTTTTAGGAAAATATGAAATTGTATATTGTCATTATCTATTCAACCATTAATTTTATTGTGAAATTTATGAAAGAATCTTAAAATGTGTATTCACTTACATAACATATATCGAGACCTTTTGGTGTATCTACACAAATCATTCTGTCTGTTATTTCAATGTTTTGCGGCCCATACTTTCTTTTCATACATTTTTCCCGGGTTGTCGATGGAACTTCTAAAGCGAAAAGGTCTACATTTGGTGTACCGTACTGACCGTATCCTATTATTGTTACCATGTCGCCTTCTTTAAAACATTCACTATCAGGCAACTTTATCTTTGCTACTTTCTTATTGAATTCGAATGGTTCATCAACCTGCAAAAGAGCCGTTTTAATCTCTTGTTAAACGGCTGTTTGAAAAGCGGGAGTCTAGTAATTAATTAATTTAAAATTATTTTCATATCTTCATTAATGCAAACGATTTTTTCAATTAAATAACTACTTCTTATTTTAAGCAAATTAATTAGAAAATGCTTCTATATTCGGTTTTTATAGAGGTAAATATCTCAACCAAATCGAGCAAATCCCTACTTTAAATATCGCTCACAGGGGTTTCAAAGAGGAGTACTTGTCTAAAAAACGACTAGCTAACATACTAAAAATGAACAGAAAACAATTCGTGCAGTGGTACCTCGAGATACGAGTGCCCTAACATACGAGTTATTTGAGATACGAGCTGTCGAGCGAGCGAAGTTTTGTTTTGAAATACTAGCGACATTTGAGATACGAGGTTTTTGGCCCTTCTCTTAAGAAACATCTACAGGAAAACAACCTACCCACGCAAGCCCTTCTCGTCCTCGACAATGCTCCTGCTTACCCACCGATCCTCGAAGATGACATCCTCGAAGAGTTCAAGTTTATAAAGGTTCTCTGTCTACCACCTAACACAACTCCTATCCTACAGACCATGGAGCAGCAAGCGATTTCTAATTTTAAAAAGCTGTACACTAAGCACCTGTTCCGGCGCTGCTTTGAGGTGACAGAGAACACAAACCTCACCCTTCGACAGTACTGGAAGGATCACTTTAACATCGTGATATGCCTCAGAATTAGTGATCATGCCTGGCTGAGTGTTACAACGAGGGCCTTGACCTCTACATGGAAGAAGCTGTGGTCTGAGTCTGTAGCCGACAGGATTCGAACCCGAAGTGCCAGTGGAGTGTCTCTGGGAAAATCCATGGGCCTGGTGATGGATAAGAGAGATGTGAACAAGCTCGTCCAGGAACATTGTCAGGAACTGACGACCGAGGAATTACAAGAGCAGCAATCGGGGGTTCTGCAAGAAATTGATTTCGAGGAAGAGTCAGAGGTGGAGGAGATTATCTCTACAAATGATATAAAAGAGATCATGGGAATGTGTTTTATTCAAAAACAGTTACAGTAACATTTTTGGAGCTGGAACGGATTAATCGCATTTGAATGAATTTCAATGGGGAAAATTGGTTTGAGATACGAGCAAATTGACATACGAGCAAGGTTACGGAACGAATTAAACTCGTACCTCGAGGTACCACTGTATAGCGACTACTTCCGGAAGTATAACGGATGCGTAAATGTACTACGATTAGTCATGTTTTGACCTCACGCAGGTACTTTAACATAACAATGTGGTAGGTACCTAGTACACAATTTTTCTCCTATTCCCTTCTTTTACTATTAAAACTATTAATTAGTACTCATGTATTATTCTTTTACGCTAGCAAAAATATATTGAAACAATATAAATGAAAACAATTACTTATGGTTAAATGTTCTTAATCGCTGCTAAGATTGAAATGTGAGTTTTGCGGATTACACATATAGAATTATGTATCGATGCCCTAGACTTAATTAAATATTTATAAACATTGAGTTCGGTAATTGAAATAGATTTCACATTGAACATACCATAAGAATTCCAATGTCGTAATCAAACAACTTTGAATACTTTTCATGTTTAAATACTTTAACGCCCTGTCGTTGTTGTCCCTCTTCGTCCAAATTCGATATTCCAGCTTTCACACGATAGTCTTTACTTTCAAGACTGCAAAAATACGATTTTACCTAATATATCGCTTATTAGATTATTTTATAAAATAAGCTTTCTTGTTTTGAATCATATTGAGATACAGTTTGTACAGTTTAAGTAAAAGTTTTAATAGAAAATATAAACATTGTAAAAAAAATGTAATCCTAGTAACAAATTAAAACTAGTATTATTTACAATCTTTTCAATTCGATGATGTTGCCTACATAGAAAGGAAAAGGGAAACTTTCATTGTATGCTCTAGATATCAGTTTCTTCATAATTTTGGAAGCTTTAGTAGAATATCGAAATAGGCTTAATCAATGACTTCAGGTAGATAAAAATTTTAGTAAAATTCGTACAATTTTAATATACGCGGATGTTTCATTAATGAAAATGAAAAAAAACAACAATTGAGATACATAAATGCTAACTATAACTTGTTACGTTTTTATACTCAAACTTTAATTAATGATTTTTACTTACTACTACTTTATTGATTCATTCATCACAGCAATTAATTAGTATTACGTACTCAACACTGTAGGCCGACAGATCCTCTATTAAAGCTATTGTTAAATACCATTAAGAAGCAATATTACGGAATTTTTATGGTCAATCTATATTTTATTTTTACAATCTATACCGGAAGAAGCAAACCAACAAATAATAATATTATTAACTCGCTACCGTAATGGACTACTCCATACGACCCCTTTGAAGTTGGCATAGCAAAATTAGCAGATAAAAATGTAATCCACCAGATAAAGAACTGCAAATTAGCCTCAAATTAGCTGTGAAGACGTGGGAAACCCAACAACAAAAGAAATTGTAATATCGGTTGGAAAAATCGTAGACAGCTAGAGCCAGTCTCATAGTAAGTCACTAATTAACTGCTGGCCATGTAGAATGTAAACTTTCGACCAGGGGGTTCGAAGTTTTTTCAAAATCGAGCCTTTTTCCATCTTGGCGGCACGACAATTGCCACATCGAGTAACGTTACAATAGCTCACCTTCAACTTCGCCTAAAACTTGCTGTGAATATTTCGAAGATTAGCCCTGAAAACCAAAAACATGCCACGATTCGGGAAACCCGAAAACAATATTTAGAATGAATACTTATTATCATCTCATAGAAGTTACAGAAATTATGAAAAAAAAAGTTATAACTCCCTGGTTAGTTAGTATACAGTAGCGGTTAATAAACCGCTAATAATGAGCCCGGTTCTAGATATCCATGCTTTTCCTAATCGATTTAACAAATCTTTTGCTTACCTCATTCGAAGTTATGTAAAACTGGTTTTTCAGGATTCGGTAATTCTTATTTTTTGCGGCTAATTTGTGAAATATTCACAGCAGTATTAAAGTTCGAGTGCCTACTATAATTTCAGTCGATATTAAAGCGGTTGGTGGACGCTATTTTGAAAAACAAATTCGAACCCCCTGATTACTAACTTACATCGTCAGTAGTTAATTAATTATCACAATGGTTCTAGATGTGTTGAATTTTCCTAACCGGGATTTTCGGGTTCTTCAGGTCGCGGCTAATTTTTGCTTTTACTGCTAATTTGCATTAATTATCGGATACTTTATAAGAAGTAGGTAATGCCCATGTATCAAGTAGGCGAAACACGTGTCTGCTCGAAAAGTTTTTGTGGTAATTAGGGATGAGTCTTCTTTTTAATTTTTTTAAAATAAGGATGCTTTATACTTTTGCCTGCTAATTTCGAAGGGCTTATATATTATGGATAAATATATTTAAAAGTTCTGTATTTCACCAACCTTACAAAACAATGAGCGGCAGTGAGAACGAATTTGTCTGCAATTATTGCTCCTCCGCACATTGCTCTGCCACTTTTAAAAACCACCACAACTTGATAAGGATATCCTTCGATGTCAGTATCATTTTCCTCACTAAAGATTCTATTAACAGGTTCGTCCATAGAATTACTGAAGAAATCACCATTTGGCGGTAGATCTTCCGGATCTATGGTATTCAAACATTCCATCATCCTAGCAGATGGTGGTATGTCTTCACCACTATAATCTTTATCTTTTCGATACCGATAACGCAAGCGTGGTTTAGATTTATATAAGTGGGAATTTTTTATAAAAAAAGGGGCCGGATAATGACGTCGTGGTGAAGATCGAACATTCCTTTCGAAAAGCCCTGTGTCGGAATAACTCAATTTGTATTTGAATAATTACTTTCATAAAGATTAATTAATCGATATATACCCATTTTGTTTCTATTTTGTGGTAAATAAATAGATTCTCTGGTTGGACTGTAATATAGACTTGTACTCCCATCATTATGGAATCCGTCTTTGGATGAGAAGAGAAGATAAAATTAGATTTAAATTTTACTAGTTTGCTTTGTTAAGACTATTATTTGCTAAAATATAACGACTGAGGTGCTGTCCATTAGAACGAATATGACTATTACATTTTTTTGCGACCGTATGCATTTCATTATTTCCGATGGTTTGTGCAAATGAGAAATAATCAAATTCATAAACTCCATATAATAACACACATTTTAATTAAAATCTTGGCGTTTGTTTATTCAATTTTGTTCTATTCAGTTCGAGATGTTGACGAAAGCAATAGTCTTTCATTTATTAAATGAGAGGAAGGGAACATTAATTAATTAATTGATTAATTTTCAATTTGTCTATGTATATACGCAACGATTTCACATATCACATTTATATAAGATACTATATTTATATTATCGGTGCTATTTACTATCAAAGCTAAATTTATAGTATTAGCAGTAAGGGGCATAATAAATATATGCCATCGTAGATACTTTATTTGAGTACACTACAGTGAAAGCTCTTTATTCGCGGGGTATACGTTCCATAAATATGCTGCGAATACAGAAACCGTGGATATGGAATGGTAATTAGTATGGAATCATAAGAGATACATTCTAAGGTTCCAAAATAAAATCAATTTATTGATAAATTCGCAATTAAAATTAATAGTACAGTACATACACAAAAGACGCCGATACATTAAGGGGATTCAGTAGTACACGCGCCGTAGAGTAAAACCATGCTTATCGGTTCTAGATACCATGAGTTCAATATTTGGAACAGAGGTTTGAAATTTTGTACCGAGATATATAAAGCTTTGATCTAAAGCTTGTCGAAGAGCATTTTTTAATATCTATTGAAAGTACGTGCCCTACAAGAAGCATCAACTTTAAGCACTTGGAAAAGCTTTTAATGACCATATTATTGAAAACCAAAAGCGTACCGAGTTAGTGTGAACCTTTGTCTGTTACCATACAAAAAATTAAATATTTATTTCACAACGTTAAATCACAATGTTTAGAACAGAGACCCATGTTTTCGAAAAAATTTACACTAAGCACGAGCGGTCTATTGCGGTCAATCTCCTTAATAAATGACACCGAATCCTTTCCTGTTACCGATTGCGACCGCAAGTAATAGAATTTGTAACCACGAATGCAGAAACTGGGTTGCAATTTTTTCACCCGCGTGATAATGAAAACGCGAATAAGGAAACCGTGAATAAGGAACTTTTACTGTATAACATTTCACTGAAAATATTGACACGGTCAGCTTATTTGTGCAACTGATCTAATTAAATCTAAGTAAAGCAATCATTGTGATCCATATGGTTAATGCATATCTACACGCTATTTTTTACATTAAAATAGTTAATCGTGAAACGGTTTTATGTTGACTTAGTATAATGCCATAAATATTATAATGCAGACAAAGATGAGCCGTTTCTTTTGTAATCTGAATGCTGGAGATATCTTTTGTCTTTCTCTTATTTATTTGTTTTTAACGTCATATCGCAACTTACCGCTTACGGCGAAAAGGGGCAATAGAACATGATACAACGTTTTCATTACCGTACAGTTTACAGCTACGAATAGCACATAAATATCAAAATTATTTTATATACAGGAATGAATTTTAACTTAACTAACACACCAGAAAATGACTAAGTATTGACTGTAACAGTATATATGATAATTCACCTCCTACTGAACATTTACAAATAATTATCATTACTTATATTTGAACAATGTGTTAGTAAAATCTAATCAAAATTGCAACCACTGTTTTATCCGTAGAGTAGTTATTGATCACGCACAATTTACAATACGAATTGACTTTCGGTAAATTAATTAACTTTGAAGAGTTTTCATAATGATATTTATTTAACGGGTAGGGATTTACAATGATGAACTACTCCTACATTCTTTGGGAGTCCAAGCTTCGTAGGATTTATTGCGTTACTGTCTGCTATTTGTTCGGTTAGTCTTTCTAAAGACACGTCTTTCTTTCTTTTGACCGTTTTCACAAAAGTCCACATTTTCAGTTACCATAATATTGAAATGGATCATACGTTCTTTACCACAAGCATCATTTATTTCATTTATGGAATTAAAGATGGTCACACATACTACGCCAATTAATTATTATTATAAAGGGTTAGCAAATCTAATACTGTTTGAAAAGCAATAATGAAATTATCTTTTTATTTTTAGATTTGTTTTTTTAACGACATTTTTGGAAAATTATAACTTGTGTATTACCAATAATTTCTTATCTCGTGTTAACATAGGCGCTATCCCCAAGTACCTAATACTTAATGTGAATTTTCTGAGAGAAGCATGAGACGTGTATTCGCTTACGAAACAAATACCAGACTCCTTAGGCGGCGCTGTACAAATCAGTTTTTCTGGAATGTGACTTTTTGTTCCAGAACAGTCTTCTCGGGATGTCAATGGTATTTTTAAGACGTAAAGTTGCTTATTTTTTTCAGCGTTTACACTGGGATTGCTCCGATCGAATCCTGTTACTGTCACAATGTCACCCACATTAACACATACATCTTAAGGCAAATTTAGCTTCGCTATTTAAGTTAAATCGTTGCTGGATAAACGAAGACTTAAAAACTTAATAACAGTATCTAATTTAAAATCTTATTTACATTATTTTTGATTGTTGCTTAATGTAAAATAAACGAAAATATAATTTTTTCAAGCTATACCTTTAGAATTGCAATTTCATAATCATAGGGATTATCAGAATACTTTTTGTTTTTAAATAGTTCATCGACACCTCGCAGTTGTTCATCTTCGTCTAAACAGGATCTTCCACCTACCACCCCATAGTCTTTGACATGGCTACTGCAAGAACATGATTCCCCCTATTACGCAAACGGTTGTGACAGTTGTTTTACAAATTAATTTAATATAACAATCTATGGGGTGGGTCTGGACTCTGTGTGTCGCATCACTGGTGCGACCCTTAAGGTCCATACGAATAACTTCTCAGTACGGGAGGCACCTGATTCAAATCAACAAAGCAACTGTTAGCACTAATTTACAGTATCTAGTACTGGATAAAAATATCTGATTTATTTCAAAGTATCGAGGTATACTTCATTTACTTTCTCTAGCGATAGCCCCTTCCAATGTATTGGATGCCCGCTGGCAAAATCGTAAGTAGGGAGAAAAAAGGTCATTGTACTCTCGGCTCTTGTTCATTAAACATACTTTTTCATACAGTACCTGCCTAAAGTTTTGTTCAATCATGAATAGTAGTGCGAGTCGAAAACAAGCGTTAAAGCCTTTAACATGTCTTCAACTATAAATAAAACATCTCGTTGATATTTTCAGTAGTAATTGGTACCACACATTTGAGCAATACAATTTTAGTGGATAAAATAGTCAATTTTTCCGTGCAGTACTGTACGGATTATACGCTCCTCACCGGTTAAGTTTTTGGTCGAGAGTTGTCTCCTTTCTTTTCTGGCCTAGTGCTGTTCTTTTCTACTTTGCGCCGGTCAAACTAAAGGTCACATCGCTAGAGAAACTAAACGAAGTATATATAGGAATCAATTAATCAGATAAATATTTTTCAGTGATTTTTAGAATTTATTAATCAATTAATTGTTTAAATAAGAAAACGACTCGGCCGAATGTTATGTAATTCTTTTAGGATCATACCTACTGCCGTGAATACGCTTCGATCGCTATCTTAACGAAGTCGATATCTTTTGGTTGCGTTTTAATTTTGAAAATTTTACACAAAACTATTTATAATTTCAGGATTCATTTAAAATGATATTGAAATTTGCACAAGTAATTTATAATTTTTTCTCCACTGTTTACCAAAATTTCCCTTCTTTTATTATTATTAAAGCTATCAATTAGTATTCATGTATTATTCTTTTACGCTAGCAAGAACATATGCTTAAAGTTCTCAATCGCTGTTAAAGTTGAAATGTCAATTTTGCGGATTACACATATAGAATTATGTATCTATGCCCAAAACTTAATTAAACATTTATAATAATTGAGTTCGGCAATTGAAATAGATTCTACATTGAACATACCATAAGAATTCTAAGGTGGTAATCACTTTTCATGTTTAAATACTTTAACGCCTTTTCGTTGTTGCCCCCTTTGTCCAAATTCAATATTGCAGCTTTCACAGAATAGTTTTAAGTATGATTTTGAACAAAATGTGTGAACTGCTGAAATGTAAACGATTCTCATACCCTTCAAATGTATTTTAATTTGCTGTTTGATTTTTTCACACACAAATTTAGTATTTGACCGTAATAGAATACATTAAAAGTGTGAAATTCATACATATCAAAACTTATGTATGTATTTTTCAAGCAGACAAATTTTAGTCACACCAAACATCTGTGTGACGTATGAAATTCATACACCTAAATCACACACTTTAGTTTGCCGTGTATCTGCCTTTACACGGACACGTCATTATTTAAAAATTTATGAAATTGAAAGAAGGCAATTTCTTAAACTAAGGGTTCGATAAAATTCAGGATGGATTTATTCACTGAAGTGAACTCTTGATTTCATTCTGCTACAGTTTGAAATTACCTACAAATATAAGCACATATAATAATTTAGAGGGTGGTCATTTTTGTGATTTTTCTTGTCACGAAAAGGGTAACCTACGTCACCACACATCTATTTCCCCGGAATCACGGAATTGGTAGGCGGACCTTGCGCCACGGAAATTAATTGCTTATGGATTGCGGAAAATTTTCATAATAATAAAAGATAATTAAGTGGTCGTTTATTAATTCATGTATATTTAAACTTGTTATCCAATAGGAAGAAAATTAGGAGAAATACTTATGCATTTAAAATACCTTAAAACTGTATCCTCTTTGCCCGCCTACAGCTTTCAAATAATTGTCTTTACCATGATCAAGACGTCAAAAATATCATTTTTGACATGACATACGCTTTGCCTTTTTACAAAAACAAATTTTTGATTTTCAAGTAATAAAAAGATACTTACATTGTAAATAATAGTTTTAACTCATAGTAACATGACTTACACTCAAAGAAAAAGGTTACTTAAAATAAAAAATAAAAATAAAAGTTTAATAATTTTAGTCCAATGTACTCTAATCAATGTTAACATTAATGCTTATTACATTACATTTGCCGCACTTACAGCTGCTATCCTTGGAATCACCATTTGGATTTGGCGCTGGATAGTTTGGATCCTCGACATTCAAACATTTTGATTGGTTAGCAGCTGGTTGTGGGTGATTACTACCATTACTGGGGGGATAAACTTCACTCCGATAATGCGAGCCTGACTCAGGTTTGAAAAAGGGTGATTCTTTTGTAAATGGGGGGAACGGAGGCCGATGTCTTGATGAAGATGGAACACCCCTTTCGAAAGGCTCTGTATCAAAACAACTCAGTTTTGGAAAAAATGCATCATTTGGATAATAATTACTTTCATGAAGAGTAATTAATCGATATTTACCCATTATGTGGCTGTGTCGTGGTTGAAAGAGACGAGCTGCAACGTTATCTATATCTCTCCTTTTATCATCGTAGAATCCGTCTTTTGATAGAAAGAGACGATAAAATTAGAACTAGATTTTACTAGTTTGCTCTGTAAAGATTTTTATTACCTTTACTATCAGGCTCTTGTTGATCAGCCATTTTACTATCACCAGAGCAACCATGTCCATTACAATGACTATCACTATTACATTTTTCTGTAACCATATTTTCATTTCATTATTTCCGATGGTTTATGTAAATGAGAAATAATAAAATTCATCAATTATAATTATGAGTTCTATACAATAATATACACGTTCTGACGTTTATTTGTTCAATTTCCTTTTATTCAGTTTAAGATGTAATATCTATTCAGAAAAGCGAAATCCTTTCATTTATTAAATAAAAAAGAAAGAAACAATGGTTGATTAAACGGCAGCCGATTAATTTACAATTCGATTATCTGTATATGCAAGAATTTCTCACGCCATAATGAAATAAGACACTTTATTTATATTTTCGATGCTATTCCTAGTTTCAATCAAACATGAATTTAAGACGTGAGTAGTATGTGACATAATAAATATGTTATCGTATTTAATTCGAATACACTATAATATTTGATTAGTTATATGGGTGATCTAATTAAAAAAAAAAATACAACGTGTAATTATACACCACGCTACTGAAGTGAAACTTCTTCAAATACACAAACATATCGGGATGGGGGTTAAGGAATTGATTTAATGGTATTATTTGTACACTATGAATTTAAATTTTACACTATACATGCCGGAGTTGCCTGTAACGAACGTTGCATTGAAGCGCACTCACGGCTCAAGCGATCCCCACTACGAACTCCGTTGCATGATTTCGTTACACAGCAACTCGCATGAAACGAACTTACCCTACCGTGCGTAAAGAAGATTCATTCAAAAAGTTAGCTGTAATTCCTCAGAATGCGTATAGAATAAGTTAGATACATGAAAATGTATTCCGTGACTTTAGTTTAAAGTAAATAGCAAACAACAGAATTTTCTTGTTTTATACCTACTATTGTCACCTAACAATTACCTAGAATCCTTTGATCCTCAAACACAGCGGTCCAAAAAAATTGACCGTCGAATGAGTTTACATGTTTTGGTTAGATATCGGGTGAATTTACATACGCCTGTCATAACGTGTAACTTACCGCTTGTAGCTAAAATGGTCAAAAGAATATAACAGAAGATCTTCATTACCGTACAGTTTACGGCTACGAATTGCACAAATATCAAATTAATATTTTGTACGGGTAAGTGTTTTAACAACACTGACACACAAGTGAATGATGAAGAATTGGCTGTAACGGTATATATAATAATACAACTCCTACTAGACATTTACCAAATAATTATCATTACATATATTTGAACAATGTCCTAGTTAAATTCAATCAAAATTACAACCAATAATAATTACTGTTTTATGCGTAAAGTTGTTATTGATCACGCACAATTTGAAAGACGAATTAACTTTATGCGAATTAATTAACTTGGAAGCGTTTGCATTAAGATATGTATTGAGTTGCTCCTACTTCTTTTAAGAGTCCGAATTATGTAGCATTAGTTAGTAGCTGGTGGGAATTAAATGTACAAACGAAAATTTTTCTGCTACTTCTTCTTTTCCATTATGACTAAATAACCATGTATGTCCGAGATAAAAATGTTCAGTCTCTCAGAGTCTCTGAAAGCGAGACTCGAGTCTCCGTGTCACATCGAGTCTCTCTGGTGTCGCTGAGAGAGACTAAAAAAACTGTTTAGCGTCTCTGAACGAGAGACTCGAGTCGCTCATAGAGAGATCCTCATTTCGTATCCAGTCTCTGAACGAGAGACTCGAGTCGCTCATAGAGAGATCCTCATTTCGTATCCAGTCTCTAAACGAAATCTCTGAACGAGAGACTCGAATCTCTCAATAAGTAATGTCTTGATAGATATTGTTAAAATTTTCTAAGTTCAACATATTTCAGAGATCCCAGTTTTTCTACGAGAGATTCGAGTCTCTCAATTTTTCAGTTTTATTCATTCGGTTTCTCTGTGAGAGACTCGAATCTCTGAATTAACAATTTTATCGTTCGAGTCTCTTACACAGAGACTGTGAGAGATCCATAAAAACACCTAGGCAATCACTGAGAGACTGTGAAAGACTGTGATAGACGCTCTCAGAGATGCTGAAAGACTCTGAGAAACTGGAGAGAGACTGAATATTTTTTTAAATAATTGCTTCAACGATTGAATTTTTTAAAATGCTGAAATAAATGCCTAGGCCTAAAGGCATTCCCAGAAGAAACCTAACCCAAATGAGAATGCATGGTAACTGAGAACGAAATGTTAATTTGTGGTTTCACATTAATAAAATAAATGTAATTTATATTAAAGAGCATTAAGACCAAGTTTCATACAAACTTTGCCACCTCTTTTCAGGGGTTGAATTTCATTGTAGGTTTCTTATTCCTTATACACAAAAAATATGCTCTTTATATTATTTTAATATTTAATATCCAGGCAGTAACCGCTTACCTTCCCTATATTCAATTTCATTTTGATTAAAAGAAAATAAGTAGTGAACTATTGATTTCTTCAATTTTCAATTACTAGTAAGTTCGTTATCCGTTAATTAATGTAATTAATCTCTATTGATTTTTGAAATGAGGCGTTAGTCTTTATATGTGATATTTGTAAAACTACCTACTAACGAATGAGTAATTTCACATTTCATAAATTGATTATTAGTTTTATTAATAGTCCATGTTTTCCACTAGGCGTAATTCGCAATTGTTTTAAGAGATCGCGCATGTAATTAAAGCGAACGTGGAACATTTGTTTTAATCTAATTAAAAACTAGAGGTTCCCGATGAATAGCTACGCCATCTTAGTCAATGTTTTACTCAAAACAACTCTTGAGAGTGGAGAGTACTTTTGAGTTTTCTGCCACTTCGCATAGATTCATCTCATATACGTGAGCCGTATGATCAGTCGTTCCGCACTCTTTTTTAATCAGTGAGGGTTGCTGAGACTTTTAGTTAGATGTACGGTACTTACACATACGTCACATGAATTACTATCAAATGCAGGTATGTGTCATAACAACTTAAGTAATAATTGTGGCATGCCTCCAGTATAAAATTAAAATGAACTCATACTCAACTTTTATCTGCTATAAGTTATCTCAAATTAATGAGGAAAATTTTGTTACCGGAAGTCGAACCCGGCACAAAGCAATTTAAGCTAATAAAACCAATCCGCTGTCTAATAGGCAACAAAGCTAAAAATATAATTTGAAATTTGATTTTCAACAAATCTACATATAATTTTCTTAAATTCACTAAATTTATGTTTTTGTTGGGCTTCAGATATTTAAAATTCTACAAAATCATTAATAACGTTTCAGGATTTTTTAAATCAATATTGGAATAAACACCTACGGTTTCATCTTCAGTTTCCAACATTCATTAAGTTTCATATAACTCCATCTCATTTTGATAAACACAATTAGTTCTAAATTCCTTGACTAAAAAGTATAAACCCAATACGAAATTGTTAACAAGAAAACCCTACGTATGGATTCTTCAGTACAATGGTTATTTTGGAAATTTTCACTCACTAAATATTATTATCCTGTCTGTCTAGTTTGTATTGTATCCCATTAGTTTGTCTACTTTTATTATTTTGATGTTGTGTGCCAATTAAAATTATAACTTCTGATAAATTTTATTATTATTATTATTTTTATTAGAGATTAGGTACCTACTAGATAAGATGAAAACTAAGCGAAACAAATGCGTTCAACAATTTTATTTCCATAAGACCATTGACTTCTTTAGACGCCTTTCAATCCGGTTGGGCGAAGTTAAAAGGGTCCGAAATCGATAAACGCCATTTCATCTTTCACAGGACACTTTTTATAACCCTGTTATGCCTTGCTACAATGTGAGAACTGGGATATCCGTTCTGCCTGTTTACACATTCGCTCATTCCTTTCGAAAATAAAATCGCTCAAGTAGTTAAAAGAATATATACGCATTCAGCAATAATCATTAATCCTTTCGAGTAGAAATTAGTCATTATCGATATCGAACATGTCACAAAGAAAGCGAACATGCTGATTTATTTCTTATGATTATTAACGTATGGGTAGGTAAATGCTAATTCATTTACTAAAGTTTATCGATTGCATGCCGTAGGTAAAGATTAAATAAAAACTCAATTGACGCAAATGTTTGAAGTGAATTTTGTTATTGTTGTTAAACAAAATATGAGGAATAATACGGTAGATAGATTCGTATATGATCTTATAAATGCTTCACTTTTCTCAAAACTTATATCTTTCATTGTTTTCTAAATTAATGCAATTAACAGTAATAATAAATGTAGTAATTAAGTAACTAAAGCGGACTCATGACTCGCCCCTATAGTTATCACAAACACTATTTTGATTAAGGCACACGTTTAGTCTAGTTTGAGGCATTATAAATGTAAGACTACTATTCTGAGCGAAACACGTGTCCGTTCTACACAATTTAGGGTGCCTTTTTTAGTGATGTATGTACTTAAGCTCGTAGTTCTATATAGAATTTTTATGAAAGTTTAACGATAACTACTTGTAATCTACATCGCTTACTGAATAGAGAGTATTTATATTATACTAGTGACCCGCTCCAGCTGATACTAAATATATTTTTGTTTTGTTTAGATTATTATCGAAAAGGGGAAATCTTCAAAAGATACCCCCTGAACATACTAAATATACTACAGAATGTCATTAAATACAACATTCACAGTTTTTTCGTCATTAGACAATACAAACCGGCCTCCCGGCAGGTACCACCGCAACCGCTATGTCCCTGCATTTTAAATCTGTAATATCTTCGAAAATATTCATTTAAATTACATGCTGTAAAGGGCCATATTGATCTATATTAAATGCACAATGTATTTAAGGTACTTAATTGGATAAGAATTAATGCTGCATTGCCTACAATCCCTTCGTAAATAAGTCATTATTTCTTATAAAAACTAAACGATAAAAATGGTTTTTGTGAGAGATAGACATATACCATCACGTACTTTTTTGTACACCCTTTTTAGATGTACAATATTGTAGTACATTATTTTTATCTATCTCGTAGGGTTCGGCCAGCGTTTGCAATGTAAGCGCAAAAAACTGAATTTATTTATGACTTCACATTAGAAACCTCTAAAATTATCAGTGTTTCCCTACTATATTATGCATGTATTATACATATAAACCTTCCTCTTGAATCACTCTATCTTTAAAAAAAAACCGCATCAAAATCCGTTGCGTAGTTTTAAAGATTTAAGCATACATAGGGACAGACAGTGAGAAAGCGACTTTGTTTTATACTATGTAGTGATAATGATTTGATTACTAGATGCAGCTTGAAAATAGTAAAAAATACACATCATCATTTTCATTATGTCGTCAGTCCTAAGACTGATTAGACACGCACCTCCACTCCTTCTTATACTGAGCTTTTTTTCTCATTTCCCAGAAACTAGAACATCTTACATCCTTAACTATTTGCGAACAGTAATATAATCTAGGTCTACCTCTACCCCTCCTAACTCCCGTTTCTGTCTCTAATATGTCTTTGACTTGCCCTTCATGCCTGAGAAGGTGTCCTACCAACCTATCTCACCTATTTCTTATTGATTTCCATTTTATCTGTTCAATTATTATTTCTAACACCTCTTCATTTCTAACCTTCTCTATCCGTGGTATCCACATCAATCGAGCGCCGCCCTCCAAACTTACACCTTTAACAACGTTAAAAAATACATATGCTAAACTATTTCCAAATTTAAAATAATTGTCAACGTAATATGTTTGTTCCCCTGATTCACCTCATTTTGACTGTGATGTTACATTGACCTCGTAATAGTAGTTATTTTAGAAAATGAAAATTAAGATTCATTAAAATGAAGTACCTACCTAATACTAATACAAGCATTTTCTGCATCGAACTTCGCTCTTAAGCATGCACGTTGTATCGTAATTTAGCGAATACAACTTAACGACATCGCCTTTATATACCTTCAGGTACTAGGCTAGTGACTAATTAAGACTTATGGACGCGAACGAGCTAGGCTTCATTTTAGTACATTGAGTTGACAAAGTTTGCAATGGTTCGGTAATGAAGTTGGAAGCCGATTTTAAGGATGGAATGGTGAAACTAAAACTTTAAGGAGTACCTGCAATGCAATTGACTACAATTGAGCGAATACGAACAGTTTTGGAAATTAATTTAGGAGCGATACGAAAATGCCACACGTATTTCTATAATTGATAACATTTATCTGTAGAACAATAACCTATTTATGGGGTCCTGATTTTCGGTTGAATCATTATTATAGGTATTGACTTCAACACTCGGATGGCATATCTTTGTGAAATAGCAATATCGCTCGTTATAAATCCTTAATGGTGGCTATTTCTCCTAACATGTCTTATTATTGCGTGTACATCCGGCAGCGAGAAATTGTAGCAATTAAAGTCGACGAAAGTTAAGAAGCTAGTTATTTTTCTTAATGGAAAGAACAAGGATTAGGTATCATTCAACGTCATGTCATTTTTATTACTAATATGATGATACGTATGTACTAATACTACTAGGGTTGCCACCCGTACTTTATTATAAAGTATTGTACTCTATTTCGACTGTGCGTACGTTATACTTTACAAGACACATAAAGTAGTCAGAGTACTTTTATATCAATAATATTGCACAGAAAAATGACCTGATTTCCCAAATCTGTTCAAAGTAGTGTCACTTTTGCTGTCCGTTCCGGCCACTTCAGCATTTACGGAAAGAGTATTCTCTGTTATGAACGCAAAGTGGCGGGACGACAGGAATAAAGCTTCATTAAAACTAATTAAAAATGAACTTTTAGTTTACTTAAATCTTTGTTTGCCATGTTTAGAGGCTATTAATGTATTTAAGAGGGACAGAAATTTGTTACTGGCTGCTAGGTGTAACAAAAAATATGTTTTTAAAAACAAAAAATTAAATACTTTATTTTTATGCCGAGTACTTTTTTTTTAACCTTTTAGTCGAGAAATACTTTATGTAAAGCCTGAAAAGGTGGCATCCCTAAATACTACCATTACTCTAGAAATAAGTGAAAGTATTCTATTTCTACCTATTGATACTGTAACGGATTTTTTAGCAATTAATTTATTTGGTTAAACGGTTATTAAATGAAACAATTTATTTTACATAATAAGTTACTGGAACTATTGATTAGTTATCTCACTCTGTTACGCCGAGGCCTGTTTACATTTTGATCATTTGTTTGCCAGAATGGTACTAATATTTTTAGAAAACTCTCGAAATCCTTTTGTTACATAGTCATTTATGTATCATTCACGAATGGTTTACTACCTCGAGGCAAGCCGCTCTCGCGCCTTTGGTAAAACGGTTGCCGACTTTTTATTAGCCATCGGTAATCGATATATTCACTCCATCACGTACATACATGCTCGTACGTAACACCATTATATTACAAATATTAATGAGAAAATTCATTTTCAAAGTGTTTCGTTTGCCATTACATTAAATTATGATTCACGTAAGAAACCTTTTGTACCTACCTAGGTATATTTTACATACAATAAAGATAAGCATCATTAAATAAAGCAGTCGGGCAAAAATTAAAGCAATAGGGGTCCATCAGACATAAAATGCCCCCTCAGCATCTATAATATTAACGTTGCTATACCTACAGGATTCCCTCAATTCAGAAGATTCTTTAAATTAATTAACAAATTAGTTGTTTGTCCTAAATAAAAGAAATAAGAAGGGAATGTGTGGAAATAAACAACTTACGTCTAGGAATCACGTTTTCTCGTTCTTTTATTGTTTGCCAAATACAACGCATTACTACTGAAAAGCTTTCAGGATTTGGACGAATGGATTTAACAAGCTGAGATATGACGTGCTTTTTATAAGGTGCGTAGAAAGCGTAAAAAGTATCTCTGAGGGGCAAAAAGCGAGCACCTTTAAATAAGTGCCCCTTTTATGTGTAATCAACCAAAATAACAAATAAAAAAAAGACGAATGGCCGGTTCCCATTAGAAACTATTACAATGGAATAATACAGAAGATGTTCTTTTCGGCGTCCAGGATAACGGAGGGTATCGTCGTACAGCTCTTATTAATTAAACTTAGCATATACGTATAGGAATTTCTAATAACATTTAGAAATGAAATAACGATTAACGGAGCAGCGTAGCGAAATTTCCTACTAAATGTGGGTTTATTAATGTTTAATAAGATCCTTTTATGATTAAGGATATCGACTTATCAAATTGAAGCCACAAGCTCTGCAGTAGCAGCCCGTTCTCGCTGCTGGCGGTAGCCAGCTTTGACATAGCTATTATACATCATAAGGACTGCCACCTTTCAAAAAGAACAGGCCAGGGGAATGACATTTTCATTAAAATAAAAGGTTTTTATAGAAATCATTTCATCGTCATAAGGTCGTCAGTCCTAAGACTGGTTGGACACGCATCTCCACTCTTTCTTATCTTGAGCTCATCTTCGCATTTCCCTAAAACTAGAACATCTTACATCCTTAGCTATTTGCTAATAGTAATCTAATCTAGGCTACCTCTGCTTCTCCTAACTCCCGTTCCTGCCTTTAATATGTCTCTGACCAGACCTTCATGCCTGAGAATGCGTTCTACCAACTTATCTCGTCTATTTCTTATTGACTTCCATAGAGTCATCTGTTCTCCTATTCTTTCTAATACCTCATCATTTCTAACCTTCTCTGTCCACAGTATCCTCATCATCTGCCTATAGCACCACATTTCAAAGCTTCTAACCTTTTCTTTTCCGCCGCGCCCACTGTCCATGTTTCACACCCGTACAGCGCCGTGCTCCAAACATACACCTTTAGCAACGTTTTTCGAATTTCTAAATTAACCGTTCGCGAGCATAGAAGTGACTTCTTTTTATTGAAGGCGACACGGCCCTGTGCTATCCTCTGCTTTATATCCCTATCACTCCTTCCGTCCTGACTTATCTGACTTCCTAGATACATAAAATCAACCACTTCTTCTAATCTTTCGTCTCTTGTCTTTATATTCACTCTTTCCCTACTTTTTCATCCCTTGCATACCAATATTATTGTTTTACTTTTCGTCATTTATTTAACTTAAATTCAGTACCTACATCATCTTTAATACTACTATGCAAGCGCCGCTATGTCTAACTTATTTTTATTCGTTTGTTTGTTCAGCAACTTGTGCTCTGTCTTTTTAAGAACTTCAAGAGTTCATGGAAAGTCATACCATGTAACAAGTAACCAACTATTAGTAAGTTTCTTTTGATCTTCTGGACTGATAAGCAATTTCGCTCGATCATTCATAACTTTCCCGTTAAAGAAACACTACATTCTACAAAAATGTTACTATTAGAGATTGATAATATTTTGAATATTTAAATTGACCAAAGACTTTGCGTGGCTTAAACAATTGAATAAAGAAGTGGCGACCACCAGATTTTTAGAACAACGTTAACATAGGGGATATAGATTGTGGCCCACATAATCGTGACCGCTTCTAGTGGTGACCACAAGTGACCGATTCACCTAACAGTATTTTAGACGCGGTATGCCAATACCGTTTGCTCCCCTACATACTTAAATAAACAATTTACAGAAGTTGTTGAAACTTGAAACTGATAAACTGAGAGTGTAGATTAATTTTATTTGTTAATTTCTTTCTAATTTACTTCATTTAAAATTAATCATTTCGAAATTTAACAAAAGTTTGTTTTAAATTATGTTTCGACTTTCTTTTCAGAAGCGGCGATGGACATTTAATTTCCCACTACAAATTTTGTATTTTTTCCCTGTTCTACTACAACTGTCCAACAATTACCTTAGCAATTTCTTTATACTCCATTAGGTCACAAGGTATTTAAAAGTAATGGTAATTTTACGACCCTAAAACCCATTATAAATTTAGATTGATTATTACGACCTATAATTTTGCGTGTTCTCAAAACATCAATATAAAGTGATTAAAGAAAGCAAATGTACAATAATTATATTACTTCAGCTGACTTTCTTCCTGACCGTTTTTTTTTTTTTACGGGGAAAAGATGACTAGTGACTTTCACAAAATAATAAACGGACTTTAAATAGCTGATGCTGTGTTGTAACAAAAGGAATACAAAAGATGTTTCAGGGAAAAAAGAATGCGTGATCCTATTCATGGACTTCCGTGATCAGACGAAAGGCTTTGCCCGAGAAGTCATTAAGTTTGCGTGGTTCCTTTATAGGGGCGTGTGTTTCAGAATAAATGTTGCTGTTAGGCTTAGAGGTCGGACAAATGTCGAAATAAATTAGCAAATTGTGACCTGTTCAGAGCAAAATGAGCACATGTCGAATAGGTCAATTATTTTGTCTTCGGTTCGTTATTTCACTGTAACAAAACACTAAAGTTGGGAAAGGTAATTTCTTATCGCAATTAAATTTTTTGAAGTGAAACTTCTATATAGACGGGATATTACGATTTTTTTCTGTCACGAAAAAGCGTTACGGCCGCGTGGAGGGGGTAGACGGTAAATCGTGTGGAAAGAGGCGGCAGTGGCGGTTGAAAGAATATAAGCGGAGAGTCAGCGAGAGTCCCGCCGGCGTGTGCTGTGCTCAGCTGTTGTTTTCTTACCTTTGTTCTCCACGTGGCTCCAGGTTTTCAAGTGGGACAAGTTCATTAACAATCTACCCGTTAAACTTCTAGTAAAAAGTTTGTTGCGATTCGTTTTTTCACTCGTCCGTTGCCTTTCGTTTTTCCACTTGTCTGTTGAAGTTTCACTTCTACCGTGACCTAACTCACATTTCGTTTTTACTCTAAATGATTGCTAGGGTTTTCCATAGTATGAAATTCTCAGGATGTGAGTTCAATTCACACTGGAGACTTGACCACTGAGTTCATAAGGAAACTAATTCGCGTCGTATGCTAAGTAATGGTGAAGAAATACTTTCTTTGGCTGCCCGCAATTCCGATCAAACTGTAGTCGAACGGCTGGGAGACTAACTGATCCAGATCGGATCGTAAATACTACGTCCACTGAATCGAGATTAACTGGTCAACCAACTTCAGCTTTCCAATCCGTAAAATGTATACGATAATGGACGAGGACAGTGCAATTGTATAATAAGAAAATGTCGACTGCATCGCTTTTGGGAGCTTCTATGTATTGGCAGTAATCGTGAAAGAGATGCATTTAAATGTGAACCTGAACCTCTCGCTTATAGGACAAATGCAAGTTCGTGTATGGAATACGTAGCATGGTACATTTATTAATAGAGAAAAGAATAAAGACATAGGTAGCGGAATCCGATGGTGATTGCGCTTGCAGCGTCTTGTCGCGTCCGTCATAAGCCGATCGTGTTTACGGTATGCATCGTTCGACTCCTATCATATCGCATCGTATACTTCATTTATTTTCTGTAGCGATGTGCCCCTTTCAATGTCTTGGATGCACGCTGGCAAAATCGTAGGTAGGAAGAAAAAGGCTCATTATACTCTCGACTCTTGTGCATTAAACATACTTTTTCATACAGTACCTACCAAAGGTTTTGTTCAATCATGAATAGTAGAATAGAAAACAAGCGCTGAAACCTTTAATATGTCTTCAAATATAAACAAACATCTCGTTGATATTTTCAGTAGTAAATGGTACCAATCACAGCACAGCTGAGCAATGAAATTGTAGTGGATAAAATGGTCAATTTTGCCGTGCAGTACTGTACAGGTTATACGCTCCTTACCGGTTAAGAGAGTTGTCTCCTTCCTTTTCTGGCCTAGTGCTGTTCTTTTCTACTTTGCGCCGGTCAAACTGAAGGTCACATCACTACAGAAAGTAAACGAAGTATAATGTAATTCGCAATCATTTATATACATGCCTGATCTGTTGTAGGTTTGACTTCAGACTAATCGGCTTCGTGGACAACCAGCCTACTAATTCAAAGATTCATTCTTAAAATCAAGTTTTACTGAACGTGATCGATAAATTCTAATTTGTACTGAACTAAATTCAAGTAGCAAACCCCGAAGAATCAGGTTGTTATTCTTCAAACCTGTTATATATGCTAATTCATATTTGTAAATTTTAAGATTTATAATTATTAGTCGAATTTTTACAGTGATACATGATAAACTATGCCAATGAAATAATGCAAAGAAGGTAACTGCAATGGTGGCAAGGTAGCTTGTTAAGCAACACCTCGACACTTGCATCCGTAATCGAGTTATTATATAACTTTGTTTCCGGCGCGGCTGAGCGAATAAAACGGAACGACCAAGCGAGCGCCGCGACGCGCCTTACCACGGTGCTCTCTACTGTAACTGCTTGAAGAGGAAGAGCGGGTTGGCTGTACCGAGAGACGTGCTAAAGAGTCAGCTTTAATCATGAGTCCTTTAGTCCTGGGTTTGAAATTAAAAGTTTCGAATGAAATCGCGGCGACAAAGAGAAACCTTTTCCAAAGCAACACTAATTCAGACAAGCCAGAAGTGACGCTGGTTTCTGTTTGCGAAAACGACCCACGGCACTTTCAATTATTCCAGCTAAATTAATTAGCCACGTGCCCCACGAGAAGTAACACTACATTTTAAAATTATTTATAATAATTATACACATACAGTGGAATTCGTTTAGTATGACTCCGCGTATATTGACCAACCGTTTAATATGAAGTAATTGTAGTGTTAAATTTGGTTTTCATATTAAATTCTCTATAGCAAAGCTTGGATATAATGACTCCGTTTAAAATGACATATCGTTTATTATTACTGATTCTCAATAAATCATTTCCGGCTATTGTGACCCAAATGATTAATAATAACATTTTCGATCATTTTCCTGACCCTTCCTATGTATATTGATATTACAATTCATCGTTTTTTCTTTTTCTGTTAATAAATATACACAATTTGTAGTTTTTCTCTCTTTTAAACCAAATAACTAACCAAACTAGAAAGTTGTTTATTTTCTAAGACTATGCTTTGTATGATGCCCGCTTAGTATGACGTGTTTGTCATTACCCTTCAGTGTCATTATAATCGTATTCCACTATAGGTAACTTTTTTTCTAAGTTTTCTGTTATTTATTGATTAAAAAATATTTGGTTATTGTGAATTAGCTGCTCATCTTTGCACTGTTAAAGAGGGTTGAAAACAGCCAATGGTAATTCTAGTATTTAGAAGAAAATCTAATAGCTAGCAAAAGTTAACTTCGGTTCGAATCATAAGTGTAAAATAGTAGATTAAGAATATAAAAACCCACGTTTTCGTGCCATTAATACCTTTCGAGTGGTATGAAGTCCTAATGAACTGCTATTTCTTGAAATAGATACGATTTTTCTTGCAAAACAGTTAAAAAGTAAACTAAGGAATGCTTTAAAGCATTATTGATCAAACGTTAGCTCTGTAAAAGTAGTTCCTTGCTTTTTTAATTGTTTGTTTGTTACTTCTCACGAAGATTAAGACTATAAAGTCGGTAAATGTAGAGTTTATTACTGCGCGTGTGAAGAATTTATTATACTTATTATTCTCTGTTATTTTTAAATGCTTCTCTCAGCGACTATATGTACTCAAAAGCGATGAACATAAAAATGCAATAAAACCTTGAAATTCTGCTTAATTTCGGAAAACGTACTTCGGTTTGAACTCTTAAACTTCCTTAGTTGCTTGCTTTCATTACAATACTTTTAAAGTGTTGTAAAGTGCAACAAATGCGAAATGGTAATAAAAGGCAATTATTGGCACAGCTCTCGCAATAAAAGTTTACATTTTAAATTCGCGTCTAGCAGAAATTGAAAAGATAAGATCAAAATTAAGGTTAATTGTTTACATGCATACATATATTTATTTATTCACAGGACTTATTATGTGACATATCGTCGAATCTCGAAAAGTTGAAAACCTCAAAAACTAGAAAAAATGTTTTGCTCGCTTCCCTTCAAGCCCCAAAACCTCAATTACTCGAAATCTCAACCCTCTATTAATCGATACAATGAGTGAGCAAGCCAATTTGGTACATATTTTCCCTCTATAATTGGAAAAATTAAATTGGACCTCTGTATCTCCAACATAGCAATGTTTTATTTTACAACCTTTACAACTCGATAATTTGAAACTTATTACGTCTATAGTTCGAAGAAAACTAAGTTATCGACTTTAAGGATTTATCGACAATGAATTTATGAATCCGCCTAAGTCAAAATCCCCCATAAGTCGAAAACTCTATAACTAGAACTTTTTGGAGTCTCCCTTGATGTTCAAGTTAGAGGTTCTACTGTATATTACGTATTAAAAAATCGTAAAAAATAAATCACATATATGACTAGCTACAGTAATGTTTTCATTTAATGCATTCGTATCAAAAATATGTAGACAGTCCTCAGCATTTTTGATACAATTTTACAACACATATCTGAGATTTGACAGGAAAGGCTCTCCTGTCAATCAAATTTTACAAGTATCTACATGTCGTGATTGTTTTTTACACTCTTGTGAATTACATACTAAATCTCTTCTTAACAATGTCAATAACTGACATCATGTTAGCTAGAAAATGAATCCTAGACAAACAGTTGTATTATAATATTCAATTAAATTAACTTGTAAATAAATAGAATTCATATCTAATGTTATATCATTAGCAACAACTTGTTTAAGCAAATCTGTATCATACACTTTATAATAGTGCTGTTATAGCGTTTTGGTATATTTAAAAAAATAAGGAAGAAATATTAGGTGTAATAATAGTAATATTAATCATTTAATAGCGCCGAAAGCAGGATATACAATGTAACGTGTTGTTAGCGGTACATTAATATCCGAGTTATAAAAGTTTCGTGTTCTCAAGCTATTTGTCACAGTTATAATAAGTGTAGAGATGTGTATTTTGTTTCATTAGAAACTTCCTTTACTGGAGTTCCTTCTTATTTGCAAAAGCAGCTGGAACATTCAAAGTAAACGTCGTGTTACTCATCCCAACGGAATCAAGAAAAATATGTTACTAAGAAGCATTATTACTCGGTTGCAGATTGCAATCTTTGCTTTACTAATCTCATATTCGCGTTGCTTTTTATTAGCAACAAGGGAAGTTTTGCCGCAATAAAGAATAAATCATAGATGCGTTTATGCCACTTATAATTTACACTGTTCTGAAATTCAGACACGACGTTCTGCTCTAGCAAATAGATTCTGCTGAATTAGAAAGAGATAATTTTAAAGACTTACCATATGCTGACACTATCTGAAACAGAAAAAAAATCCTAATTAATACTTTTATTCTGTTTTAGCAAGTTGGGAATCACCAGGTTTTATAAACAGGACATTGAGGGATAGCCTCTTTAAAGAAATTTCATGACTTTTATTAGAGGGGTAAATTTGGAATTAGCTGTTCTAATTTAATGAAATCAACCCTAAAATAACCAAGAATTTTATTAACAAGATCAGTCTAAATGGTCACGATGAAATGTATTGCAATTTTTGTTTTTCGAATACCAGCATCTAGTGGGTCTCTTGACACATGTATATGGCATAAATGTGTGCAACTATAATCAGTAATAAGGGTTGTTAATGCCTTTGAAGCAGTAAATATGTCTTCTATTTTAGGACATTATTGATATGATATTGACATTGGTTTATTGTTTTTTCCAAGGTGGCGACCAATTGATTAAACAAATCGTTTGTTTTCTGTTACGTTTCGGTTTATTTAAATCATCCTCAGACTTATTAAAGTATTACTACTTGTATACAGATCAGTACACAGTATTTCAATGAGAATAATGTTTAAATTTAAGTTAAAACCTGTGTATAAGCAGTAATAATTTAAAAAGTATAAATAAAAAAGTTTAAACTAACCGAAACGTAACAGAAAACAAACAAATTTGTTTAATTAATTGACCGCCACCCTGGAACAAAAAAACAATAAAATTTAAAATTAATGTTAATTGTTGCAGAATTTAAACTTGAAACTCCGAGCAAACTGGATGACAGTTGTTAGATATTAAGTGGCATTGCAGAAGGCCGAAATGCAAATTCCTCCTCCCCTCCAACGTAATATTATTGATTAAACGAAGCACTGATATGTTTTTATTTGCTTTTAATAGATGCGGCGACAGGTTAATGTCAATTGGTTCTATGTTTTTGATGATATGCTCATTGTTAACTTTCATACTTAGCCGCCGTTTGGTTGTTATTGTTTAAAAATTCAACGGGGGTGCAATTCCTCAGTTGCTCTCACTAAAAAGATATCACTGGCTTATATAATACAAACTTTTGAGAGAGAAGTAGGGAAAATTAAATTTAAAGCTGCAAATAATTTTCTACCCTTCCTCAAACTGTTATACATAAAAGTAGTACATAAAGTAACGGTATAAAAACCCTTAATCAGATAATTTAGAATATAACCTCACGTTGGAAGCATAGAAGCGAGTTCTAGGAACAAATTTTCAGACCGGACATTTATTGGGAAACCATCTAATTAAAGTTTCGCTTGGTAGCAACTGCCTGCTAAAGTTGTACTGGGTGTTTTCACATACCGCCATTATTTCGAACCGTCGGAAAGTAGTCTAATTACCGTTTCCAATTTAATGTACAACCACACTTTGTGAACTTTCTAGAATGGGACAGCTCCGGAACGTACAAAACTTACAATTGAAATGGACGCGTGCACTTAAAATACGAGGGTGGATTGATAAGTTTCCGGCCTAACCAAGAGATGACGCCACTAGGCCTACCTTGAGGTGACATTCTATAGTACCATCCTTGGATAGCTTGTAGCTATAGTTTCAGCCCGATCTCCTTGCTAGTGTAGGTTTGACAGCACGCTGAACAAGACGCCTCTGTGGTTTTCGTAAAAATGGAAAAGCAGGAAAATCGTGCTGTCATCAAATACTTTTATTTGAAGGGGTTAACGCCGAAGGAAATTAAAAAAGAGATGGACTCAACACTGGGGACATCCTCCCCGTCATATTCAACCGTAAAGCAGTGGGTTTCCGAGTTTAAAAAGGGTCGTGTGAGCACCTCTGATGGGCCTCGCTCAGGACGCCCCGTTGAGGTCACAACTCCAGATATGATCGAAAAAATTCATCAAATAGTGCTGGGAGACCGCAGATTGAAAGTGCGTGAGATAGCTGAGACCTGTAAGATGTCATATGAACGTGTGCAACATATTTTGCACCAACATTTGCATATGGAAAAGCTCTGTGCAAGATGGGTGCCGCGTTTGCTAACAGTCGACCAAAAATTGATTCGAAAAAACATTTCTACCGCAAATTTGTCATTGTATAAGCGTAATCCAAGCGAATTTTTGCGTCGATTCGTAACCGTTGACGAAACGTGGGTCCACCACTACACTCCTGAAACCAAAGAACAGTCTAAACAGTGGATTGGACCAGGGGAACCAACTCCAAAGAAGGCAAAAACAATTTTTTCGGCGAACAAGGTTATGGCTACTGTTTTTTGGGATGCAAGAGGTATTATATACATTGATTACCTTGCAAAGGGTAATACTATCACTGGTCAATACTACGCAGACTTATTGCAACGTTTGAGCCACGAGGTGAAAATTAAACGACCTCATCTGGCGAAGAAAAAAATCTTGTTTCATCACGATAACGCACCAGCGCACACGTCAATCGTTGCGACGGCTAAAATCAACGATCTAAAGTTTGAATTGATGCCGCACCCTCCTTACTCTCCAGACCTAGCCCCGAGTGACTATTTTCTGTTCCCTAATCTCAAAAAATGGCTTGGCGGTAAGAGATTTGCGGACAATGAAGAAGTAATCGAAGCTGTAAATGGTTATTTTGAGGAGCTTGACGAATCAGTCTATAGAGATGGCATTAATAGACTGGAACACCGCTATGAGAAATGTATCAGCCTTGGAGGAGATTATGTTGAGAAATAAAAAAAAAAAATTTTTAAAAACCTTGTTTTTCTTGGTCAGGCCGGAAACTTATCAATCCACCCTCGTAGATAGGAACATAACGAACTTATTCTCTAGTTTAAAATAACAGAACTTATAACTATCCGACCAATACAACCACAGTATCAAACTAGATACACGTGTAAAAACACAACTATTTTTAGTTGAATATCTGCAAACTGTACATTTTATTCTAACAACGAGATCTACCTAATACTAAAAAAACTTTGACTGAAATGAAAATGGAAATTTGACATACATACAATTTAGACATCTTTTCGAAGTGAGTTAGTTTAATATGAAATATTATTCTGAAAATTCATTTTTGATGTTGTATGTATGTTTAATCATAGTATATTCAGTATATATAGTCACATTAGTACGACGGATCGTTAACCTTGTAGGTCGGTTGGTCGTGGTTGCTGTTGTCACCTCACGTAGTTTAGTGGTCAGAACATTGGTAAGTGAAGCTAAAGGTCCCGGGTTCGATTCCCGGCGGGGGTGTGACAACAGCAACAATTTTTCCCTCATTAATTTGCGGTAGCGTGTAGTGGGTATAAAATTCAAAAATGAATTTTCGGAATAATATTTCAGGAATTTGACGATCGTTTTTCCCTGGTACAAATCTTCTTAAAAATGTTTAAATCGCCTTGTACTTTGTTTAGGGCTTCTTAGAATTCAAAACGAATCTGCAGCAATACTAAAGTCAAAATTACTACATTTTGTGTCAATAGTTCCTTTTGATGATAACTTATGAGTTGAATAAATATGTGTATTGAAAAATCTGTCAGCACTGTTTCAAGATAAAATTCAATACCTACCTAATAAATTTTTGGCAATAAACTTTTTAACATCTAACACCGAAAATGACAAGATAAAATGATTAAATTAGTATGTTTATTGGAGAGCAGGGATGATTTTCCCGTTGAATATAAAAGGGAGCATATACCGTAACCTACTGAAATAATTTATCATGTAGCTGTCGGAAAACCTCTCCAGGTCAAATTCGCATATATGTAGAGGTAGGTATGCTCTATCTAGTTATCTCGCATAGGATATGTAAAGAATCCACTTTAACGGTTTCCATGACTCGTTAAATAAATCTGCAGTCTTTAGTCGGAAATCATATTTCAGCATGAATGTTTGGGAAAAAAGCATAGTATTTTAAGTTAACTATGACAACAGAATAAAAAGCCAGACGAATTATTATTATACTCAAACAGCTTCTTTTATCATTGTAATTTAGGGGATCCCATTATAACATAATAGGTTAGTCCAAACGAATGAATAGTTAACTTATTTATTTATAAAGCGATAGTTGGATTTTTTATTATAGGTTCACTTTTAAGACAATTTTGTCGATTTTACAGTTAAAAAGTTTAAATGGAAGTCCTTTGGTTTTTATCTTTGGTATTTTTGTAAAGGTATTGGTAAATGTCTCGATGATGGCACCCACCCCCTTCGGGGTGGGATCGAAAAAGGAGGTCTCCCCCACCACTATACCATAAAAAGTTCGTGGCGGTCTCACCCCCATAAAAAATTATGGAGGTTACATTGGGGTGGGGGTAGGGGGGATCGAAAGAGGGTAGGGAGATAAAAAGAGGGTTAGGGGATCGAAAGAGGGTAGGGGGAGGGGATCGAAAGAGGGTGGTCACCTGAGTAAAACCCCATAAAAAATTTGCGGCGGTTTCACCTCCACAAAAAGTTATGGGGGTTGAAAGTTGATTATTTTGACAATTTTCGTACACTATAATTCAAATAAAATTCAATAAAAAAAATATTTTCAAGCGGGTGGAGGTGGGGGATCGAAAGAGGGTGGTCACTTGAACAAAACCCGGTAACCTAACCTAACCTAACCTAACCTACCCTATTGATAAAGATATTTAAATAATTTTTTATATAACTTTCTCAATATTTTTATGTATTTTTCCATTAGTTTTACCTTTGAATATTGTTTAAGAATGACTATGTAAATATTTACATCCTAGAAATGTATAAAAATTGTCATATTTATTAACTTTGAACGACCATAACTTTTTATGGGGGTGAGACCGCCACGAACTTTTTATGGTACAGTGATGGGGGAGATCTCCTCTTTCGACCCCCCCCCACACCCTTCGGGGTGGGTGCCATTATCTAGACCTTTACCGAGTTATTTATTTTTTCCATGTCTACTGCTTTTCCATGGTCAATGCCGAATAGTGATTTGCTGTAGGTACGAAAGTTTTCACTGACAACATTAAAATTGTTCCCGTTTACATTCGCCTGCTTAAAATTTCCGCTTCCGCAAATTACAACTTGTAAAGCACTCAAAATTCGAGTAATAACTCTGGCTCAATGTGGATAAGTCAACACAAACGTGGTAGCGGTCCACCGTATAATGAATCGTATGACGTCATATCTGTCCCGATTTTGTTAAATATAAATTCAATGCTGACTTCTTACTTTAAAATTCTATTTTAGGAGCGATGTGGATCATTTCAATATTACAAAAAGATAAAGCTAAACTTTAAAAAGGGAATAATAGAAATAAGTGCCGAACTTTAGAGGGTGTAAGCTGTAGATGCAATAAACAATTGCATGGTGAGTTTGGCAGTGTTGTTAAGAGCAAAAAAAAATTAACAATCCTTTGCCGGGTGAATTAACAACATAGGTGTCTACCGAATAAAAAAACTCTGCAGCTGCATGGATGGAGAACCTGGTGGTACTTAATCACCAGCTGATTCAGTTCAGCGTTGCGAGTTGTATTTTTTGCAAGGTTCGGAACTGAATTTACCTGTACTTTCAACTTACTTACTAAATTTTCGTGTTTTATAGTTACACCCTGTATACTTTGTTTGCTTATTCATATGCATTGAAATTTATATTAGTTCGTTTCGTTCCTCATCTGTTATCTTTAATATATTTTTTTATTATTTCCATAAAAATAATTTCCCCCTTGGTGTAGGGTAAATAATTTATTCATTACTTACTTAACCTTGCTGGTACAGTGGAAAAGGGATTTTGAGTATTAGAACGCGAATATAAATTTGATTTTTAATTTTTTTTAAGTAATGGTTTATAAAGGCGTTGTTTTTAGACAGGCATTTCGTCACCGGGAATACCTTTAAAACACTATTTCGCAATTAACTGTAGTTTATTTTAAGCATTAATTTAATCTTCTGTAAATAGTAGGGGTAGAATAATAATAATAATGAAGAAGACAACGAAATAATCTAAAACAGACCCACCACTAACTACCTTACTAATGGCGTTTATTGCGCCATTTGTAGTATTTTCTAAAACGCACTGTTAAGACAGCAGGTAAAAGTTAGTCTTTGTTCTGTCGGAGCTGCCTGCGACGCGCTGATGAGATCCAAAAAGATCGAAATCGCGATCCGCTTCTGGAATTATTATCCGAATTATTTTACCTTACTAATATTTATCAATTTAGGTTATCAACTTGAAAAAATATTAAATCGATTACAAAAAATAAACAACAGCCAGGAACTCGACACTTCAAGAGAGATGGGACAAAAAAGGAACGACTGTCACCTACATTTCTATTTCTGAATTCACTTCCTCTTACGCAGTCCATCCGTTTTATTAGCGGAAGCGATGTCATAGGATTACTAGATCGGTCAGGCGCCGCTAATAAACAATCGTATTTATTTTCTGTCATTCATTAGAGGCCGAAAATGTTTCGGGCGAACCTAGAATGACCAAAAGGTTTATTTTAACATTATGCGGAACTGGTAGCCATTTCAAACACGCAAAGAGCTCATTTAAAGTCCATTAAAGAAAACACCGACGAGTTGTAGGTTACCCTCTATGCAAATCATTTGCCGCTGACTGGGATTTTTACGCTAAACTCGACCTTCAAAGATTGAGATTATTGTAAAGTTAAGCTTAAAACTTCCTACATCTAATGATTATAATCACATCATATTTTGGGGTTAAATGCCAATAACTGCCCTGAATATTGAAATAAACTTGTTCAGATTAATATTTCAGTATTCCATTATTTCGTTCGATTAATATAATAGATAGATATAATATAGAAATTCGAAAAAGGTTGTTAAAGGTGTAGGTTTGGAGCACGGCGTTGTACGGGTGCGAAACATAGACAGCGGGCGCGGCGGAAAAGAAAAGGTTAGAAGCGTTCGAAATGTGGTGTTACCCGCGAATGATGTGGATAACGTAGGTAGAAAAGGTTAGAAATGAAGAGGTATAAAAAATAGGCGAGATAGGTTGGCAGGACACCTTCTCAGGCATGAAGGTCTAGTCAGAGACATATTAGAGGCAGAAACAGGAGTTAGGAGGGGTAGAGGTAGACCTAGATTAGATTACTGTTCGCAAATANCGCAAAAAGGGTGTAGGTTGTTCTAGTTTTAGGGAAATGGGAGGATTAGCTCAGAATAGGAATAAGTGGAGGTGCGTGTCTAACCAGTCTTAGGACTGACGACCCTATGATGATGATGAACTTATTAGAACTTCTACAATTTCCTGTTATATCGGACTTTTAACCCTTGTTTGCTTAAAAAAAAATTTATGACCAAATACGTATACGACTGTTACACGCTTGAATATTTTGCAGATTTACCAATTACCTCAACATATCACACACACACTATCCAGCCCATAGATTTTAGTATAGTTCTGGAAAAAGTTTGAAAAACAAATCCAGAAGGGTGTCGTGTCCGCAGCGCCGCGACAATTTAATAAATATTTAAGCTCCTTACTAGAAATTATGATCGTGGACCTGACAGGGTATAACCTCGATTCATACGAGGTCCTGATGTGAATATGAGTAGGACTGTTGCGCTTTTTTTTAAGAAGGACCTGATAAGGAAATAAAAATAAGGGCCTAATAGGGAAATTTAAAGAACCCTATCATAACCTGATTGCAAATTTACTATCTATTACAATTGGCCAGTTTTAAGATAACCGTAAATTTATTGATAAAATTTTTCTGACATCGTATAAAAAACTGGTAAAATTGTAATTGACATTTAACAAGAAGGAAAATCCATTTTCTCTTTGTCTGATGATATTTAAATTCTGGCCAATCAAGTTTATCCACACTCAATCCTGATCAGAATTTAATTATATTTACCCTGTAAAGCATGAAATGATCTAATCCTGATAAGATCCTAGCGTGGAAAACTTGATTTCATCAATTTTTTACTTTGATAGGATAAACTGTGGACATCCCGATTTGGACCTGGCAAGTACATTCTTATTACGGATATGTTTATTCAATCCTAACTACAAATTTACGATTTTCCGATTTTTTTGCTATATCTGTTCCATTTAAGACATTGCTTCTTGTCATTTCATGGTCCTACGTTAACGGGAAGTACCCTGTATGTTATGATTTTTCCACAGGGTACTTTTTTCCGTTTTTTGAGTGACGGCCCCTAATTAAGAGTGCTACATGTATACGAATACAGCCGGAACGTGTTTATCTGTATTTCTAATTAAACTGCTGAATTAATTTGATGCAGTTTTCTTGTGACAGCGGGTATCACATCTGAGTAGCTTTGTCGTCATTATAAACATCATGTAACGCAATTATAACGTTGTTTGATGGATTAACGCAGTTTATGTGTTGCCGTAAGTTTTTTTTTTTACGATACAATTGCCCATTTTTGTATATATATGTAGGTACTAAATAATGCATAAAAGACAAACAATGTAGTTGCAACTGTTACTATTTGAAAAGGATAAGAATGGCTCATCGTATGCTCAATATGAATGTCAGAGGCCAGAAGCATTTCTACTCAGCCGTTTCAATTGATTTTACATCTCGTTACACATCATTCATGCCCATATTATGTAAAGGGCACAAAGCAGATGGAAGGGCTAGTCTGCTAGACGGTAAAGGTTATTATTGCCTAAACTATCAAAATATTCGTTTCATCGCTTCCGTTTCTATTCAGTGACTATCAAGGTGAAGTAGATTTTTCTGGGATGATATTAGGCACTGAATGACCACAGACAAAGGAAATTGCTAATGTATTACAATATTTAGGTAATTTTCTTAATTATTTTGTACTTATTTGATGGAAGGAATTCAATTAGATAATGAATGAGTGTAGTAATAATAAAAATGTATCTTCACATTGTCGCATGTCTTCTACAGCCTGCATTTAGCATCGTGTGATTTTTCTTGTGTCCAAAGATGAATTTTCATCTCAAAAATACTGATCATTGTAGCGTTGAAGAAGTCAAGGTATAGTTGAGGCGATCAAAATTGGCATATTCCGCAATAAATTATCTGTAAGAATGGACGTATGTTTTTTCTTGTTTCCATTTGAAACTGTACTCATTTGCTGCGTTTTGAGCACACCCTTGTTAAGTAAGGAAATGCTTCATGAGTGGTGCAGACAAAGTAAAAACAGATAACTGAATAACAGTAAGCGGGGCAGCGGTTAGAGGTTTCTGAAGTACGGAAAAAATCAGGGTCGAATTTATAACTGCCTGATTGGAATTATATCATCTCTAATCTGGTTAGGAAGTTGAAGGAAGGGAGTAAATGCGACAGTTTTATTGCAGACTTTGCCAGTTTTGAACGTCCCAACTATAGCTGTGATGACGCTTCTGAATTCTATAACTTGAAAAGACTATATACGAAGAGTGTTTTCAGCTGTGGGAAAGGAGAGACAACGATGTATATAGTTAGAAGGTGACTATTGTGAAAATCGATAATAAAGCATTTAGCAAAAATTAATTCACTTGTATTTTGTTTACGAAATCCCGGAACTTAATTGCTACACACATCGTATTTCTAAAGTACTCTTCTTAACTCTTTCGGATATTACATCTACGTCGTAGCCATAACAATTCAATTTTATTACCCTCTTGCTAAAAAAGCATTGTCCGCCTTAGCGTCGACTGTAATTTTTCCTAAATTGCTAACGTTTTTTATAGTTCATTCGATTACGAGTTAAAAAGATGTTCCAGTTAGCGTTTCCGAGATGGCTTCATCTCATATTATGGTCTTTTGTTGGAATCAAACTAAGGCGGTTTATTCTGTATGCATGTATTTAATATCAATCAGGACAATAAAAAAGCAGCATTAGAAAATACATTACTAACAAGTTATTAGGTTGTTAGAAACAAAAATCACCTTCTTTACTCCATCATAATCTAGAACAGTAATCTAATCTAGGTCTACCTCTACTCCTCTTAACTTCTAATTCTGCCTCTTATATGTCTCTCACTAGACCTTCATGGCTGAGAAGATGTCCTACCAACCTATCTCGCCTATTTCTTATTGATTCCATAGAGTCCTCTGTTCTCCTATTCTCTCTAATACCTCTTCATTTCTAATATTCTCTATTCACGGTATCCTCATCATTCGCCGGGAACACCACATTTCGAATGCTTCTAACCTTTTTTTGCACCGCCCCCACTGTCCATGTTTCGCACCCGTACAGCGTCGTGCTCCAAACATGCACCCTTAACAGCCTTTTTCGAATTTCTAAATTAACCGTTCGCGAGCATAGAAGTGATCTCTTTTTATTGAAGGCGACTCAACCCTGTGCTATCCTCTGCTTTATATCCCTACTACTCCTTCCGTCCTGACTTATCTGACTTCGTAGATACCTAAAATCAACCACTTCTTCTAATTTTTCGTCTCCTATCTTTATATTCGCTCCTTCCCTACTTTTCCCTCCCTTACATATCAGTATTTTTGTTTTACTTTTATTTATTGTCATACAGTACTGTTTTGTCAATGCCGCTTCCATTTTATTTAAAACTATCTCTAACTCCTCCTTGCTAGATACTAATACTGCTGTATCATCTGCAAATCTAAGCATAATAATCTTTTGCTCGTCTATATCTATCCCTACAGTTTTACTGTCTTTAATGATGTTGATCGCGTCGTCGATGTAAAGATTAATAAAAAATTGTGTTACTGGAATAATAATTTATAAACCGAAAAATTTAGTAATTCACTTGCTGGTAGTTTTGGAATTTATTTTGAAGTCCTAAAGTGATTTATACCCGTCTTAATAATATCCTTCTTAACCCAAGAAATAAAAACAATTATCTTAACTAATCATAATGTGCCTTAGGCTACGTAAAACTGAACATAAGACAGAAAGAAGTATCAACAGATAAAAACAGTAAATTTAAAAGCATTTCGTGAAACATTGTATTGTTTATATCTGCGTTTCTTTGTGAAACTTTATCTAGCAGAGTGCGCGTATAAAAGTTGGTTGTATGCGAATGCGACTGCAGTAGGTAAAAGTAAAAGAAGATCCTTGCGCGTTTTCTTTTTATTGTCTCATTCGTTTCTCCACTCTAGAGACATTACCAACTTGTAACTAAGACAGCACCAAACTACATTATCAGAAGCGCGGGTGCAGCTGTCTACGTAATAGATATAATTAAGTACAACTTAGCTGGAGACATAGACAAGAAGTTCGAGTAGGTATACATAATATAAGGTTGTGCAGGATTATAACTTTTTCGTAAGTTAAGTTTAAAATCTTAAATTAAACAGAGAGCAACCGTAAACAGGGGGCGTATATACAGTAAAAGCTTTTTATACAGAAACCGTGGATATGGAATGGTAATTAGTATGGAATCATAAGAGATACATTCTAAGGTCCAAAATAAAACCAATAGGTATCAAAATAAAATCAATTTATTGATAAATTCGCAATGAAAATTAATAGTAGGTACAGTACATACCCAAAAGATGCCGATACATTAAGGGGATTCAGTGGTAGGTACAGTAAGAACATGCTTATCGGTTCTAGATACCATGAGTTTAATATTTGGAACAGAGGTTTGAAATTTTGTAGTGAGATAGATAAAGCTTTGATCTAAAGCTTGTCGAAGAGCATTTTTTAGTTTATTAATTTCTATTGAAAGTACGTGCCCTACAAGATGCAACAACTTTAAGCACTTGTAAAAGCTATTAATCACCATATTATTGAAAACCAAAAACGTACCGAGTTAGTGTGAACCTTTGTCTGTTATCATGCAAAAAATTAGATATTTATTTCACAGCGTTAAATCACAATGTTTAGAACAGAAACCCATGTTTTCGGAAAAATTCACAGTAGGCACGAGCGGTCTATTGCGGTCAATCCCCTTAATAAATGACACCGAATCCTTCTCTGTTTACCGATATCAACCGCGAATAATGAAATTTTTTCACCCGCAGATAGTGAAAACGCGAATAAGGAAACCGTGAATAAGGAACTTTTAATGTACATAAAATTTCAGGTGTTAATGGACAACAAGGACGTTGAACATTACTGTTGTATATTTTGTGTTCCATATAACTTATAACATTATTATGTTAAGTACGCGCCCAAGGCTGGTAAAAAAGGATAAATAAAATTTAGCAATCACGCTCATCAAGAAAAAAACGCAAAATTACTCGATTTGATTATTTTAAATAAAAACGCCTCATAATGCATTATTGAAAGTGTCTTGGGTTAGGTGATGTTGACACATAGTATATTTCCCGTTTTAACTATTCATTAATAAAGTACAAAATTTAATGTTATTTTATCGTAAATGGAAATACGGTAGGACTACATTAGGTGCTTCTCCCTTGGCATTTCTTCAGACAATAAGTACGCAACAGACTTTTGGAAAATTACTCTGCGACAAGAGAGTGGCAAACAGTGTGATGGTTAGCAACGATCGCAGTGGCGGTGGTGTCTCGGCGCTTGGGGTGGAAATTTTTTTTTTCAAACGCCTTATTTACTTTTCCATTCGTATATTTATTTTATTAATGATGGTAATTGGCGCGTGACACGCGAGACCTGACCTTGAGGAAGTTAACATTGAATTGCCGTTGGTGGCGAGTAACAGCGACGTTGACTATTTGAGACGCCGAGCGCCGACGGCACGGCGTCGCTGGAGCGTCACCACTCGAATGAAGTTAAAGCTGACGTGTCGATATACAACAACTTCAATTAATAAAAAGGTAGCTGAACAATTTTTTTACCCACCACGAGTCACTGTGGCTTCGTTACGCATACATACATGTACTGTTCGTCCTGAAGAAGCCATTCCATGGAGAAATAATAACTATGTATAATTAATATGCATATATTTTAGTATGATTAAGTATTTGTTTTAGTAGTTCTATAGCTATATGGTGAAAAAAGTATACGGCAATCTTTAATTAAAGATTTTTTTAACTAATTATGCAATTTTATAAATAAATCTTTCTTTTACAAGGGGAAAACTTTTCAACTTTCAAACAGTTTATTGTTTAATGGAAAGATGAAATAGCACGTTACGAGAAGGTTTTATTGAGAAAGTTGGGAAATAAATCGTAAATATAACACTTAAAATAAATTGTTTCCTTATAGTTTATGAAGCTTTTAAATTTCGACTAAGTAAATTTGAGGCTTTATTAGACTGTTGGGAGACTTGTTACAAATCTTCTAAAATCGCGTTCTTCTTTAAAAGTAACGAATTCTGACAAATTAGTGAAGGCTTTCACGATCAGTTGCTGAACCGGAAGTGTACTGAACGGGTCAAAAGATCATCGTCCTTTGTAGTTGCTTCCAAACGTTTCATTAGTACGGAGTGGAATACTTCTTCAGGGGTCCTTCCATCTCCGATGCACGATGTGGACGTTAGGAAGCAATTCCAACTAAAGACTTCCTTCAGACCCGAATGAGGACAGCATCAGTAACTAATTTTTTCCATTATTAGTTTAAATAAATTTCAGATATTTTTAAATATTATATTAACTTGCCCTGAGTGTCACATTCATTTTGAAATTGATATCAGTAGTTCAAAACATCTACAAGGAACGCGACCGGGTCGATTATTTTATATTTTTGTATAGCATCATCATAAGGTTTTTAGTTTCCTTATATATCTATCACTAGCTTTATATGTCTGAGAAGTTACTATTAGTAGGTATATCTAAATGCCTACCATTCCATTGGCAGCTCAATTAACAATCATACAAATATTCAGATTTAAGAATCATTAGACGCGAGTCAGAAGTAAGTTACGGTGGTGAAACAGACGACCATTTTCACTCATATAGGGGATTCTGGGCCCATTTCGAGGGGAAAAAGTTGTAAAAAATGTCGGCCTAACCGCTTGATTTTGATGGTATAATTTGCTTAAAATTCTCCACATTCCGGGAAAAAATAGTGGCAGAAAAAATTCAAGGGACATTTTCCTGTGCCTGAATAAAAAAAGAAACAAGGAAAGAATGAAACAGGATATGACCCTAGCAAAAGTTGTACCACCATTTCTCCTGGAATATGGAGTATTTTAAGTAAATGATACCGTCAAAACCAATCAATTAGGACAACATTCTTTTAGATTTTACCCCCTTCTCCTTTATCACGAAATGGGCCCAGATTCCGCCTATATATCATAGAAGAAAAATGCTCCAAACTACTTAAAAAGCTGATAGCTCCTTTACTACTATTAATAAGATAGGTAAATAGTTATCTACTGTCAATGCATTATTGTTCTAATTATTTAAACTAACTTATAAATCAACCATTTAGTACAAATATATTTTTTTTTACATCATTAAATCCGCAGCATCTATTTGTGGAGTGATTTCGGATTACTGTGTGAGTGAACATTGATTATATGGGTTATGCAAACTACTAGAAAATAAAGTAATTACAAACACCCGCACAAAACAAACATACCATATTAAAATTCGCCTATAATGACACACTGTCTTTAAGTAATTTAATGCAAGTTCAACTATGAAATGATGAATTCATTATTAAGAGAAGCTTAGGTGGTTCACAAATCACAATCAGTTATTCTTGTAAATTATCTATTGTGATCGGAAAACATCTAATTACTTCTGTATGTGAACCCAATTTGGCAGATTATAATTGACTATTCATGATTACAGCTATCAAGTGGTAAATAGATGAAAGAGGAATTATTTTTTTACACCCTACACGAACTGCTGCCTTATGTCAGTGTCCATTGTATTCTTAATTTGTTTTTATTCATGCACAACCACTTAACTCAGTGATATTGGTCTGTCTAGTGTCTAATAATCCCTGCTTAACCTTTCTAAGATATTAGGCTGTATTTACGAAAATAAACCATATAGTTTCAAGTAAAAGGTAGAGGTAAAAGCTTTTGCTACAATTCGCATTTATAATCTACATCTTGTCCTTGCAAGGAAATACTTCGGATTAATAAACTAACATAATAATAAATAACGTTTTAAAATGTCGTGGTGTACGTTTTGGTTTTTAGTATTTTCTTGTACGTTAGTGCACCATATCAGCCATAACAAGCACACCATTGAGACCACACAACTAGAGATTACGTATACAAGTCCTTTTAGATAGATTTTAATACAAAAACAGTCCTACAATACATAAATTTGCATATAGCCAGCTTTGGAGGGTGTTAACCAAATACAATACGGAATCGCATGGTCAGTAAAACAGGAATTCGAAGCCGGCCCTGTGTGTGAATTGGCAACGTATAGAAAAATTGCTATAACAATTAAGCAATTACATCGAAGAAAAATGTAAACAATGACGGTTGTGGAATGGCTAATAAAGTAAATGTCAACAGCTTACTAGTACGGTACTGCACATAATAATCTTTAGACGCCCCTGCATGCTAGACAAAAGGAATAGGCACCTCGACGGATGAAAATCTGCTAAACTAGGTAGGGGTTATTAAGTCCACACCACAAGAGGGTTCTAGGGGATCATGCTCACATGAGTTTATCTCAATCCTCTGCCTATGACACCATAGTAGGTAAGCTTTAATCAAAATAACCTGTGACTACCACGGCAAATATCACGGTTAATTTAGAAATTCGAAAAAGGTTGTTAATGGTGTATATTTGTAGCGCGGCATTGTACGGGTGCGAAACATGTACAGTGGGCGCGGCGGATAAGAAACGGTTAGAAGCTTTCGAAATGTGGTGTTATAGGCGGATGATGAGGATACCGTGGATAGAGAAGGTTAGAAATGAAGAGGTATTGGAAAGAATAAGAGAACAGAGGATTCTATGGAAGTCAATAAAAAATAGGCGAGATAGGTTGATAGGACACCTTCTCAGGCATGAAGGTCTAGTCAGAGACATATCAGAGGCAGAAATAGGAGTTAGGAGGGGTAGAGGTAGACCCAGATTAGATTACTGTTTGCCAATAGTTAAGGATATGGGTTGCTCTAGTTTTAGACCGAGCGGCATGGACTAGAGGTCTAGACCATTGCTTAGCATTCGGGAGGACGCCGGTTCGATTCCGGGTTCGTCTGCCTTGGTTCAAGTTTTTCTGTGGTTTCTTTGGATCACTTAGGCAAATGCTGAGGCAGTAATATTCCACAGATAATCTTTCACTCTCTTCTGTCTTCATTTCGTTCGTCTCATCTTTCTCACCCGAACCACCACCCACCCATTCCCACGATTCCTGAAAGCAGGCTGAAGAGGGCCTTCCGCCCTACCTTCCGGCATAGTCCGGAGGGACTGCCCGCCCACCAGCATTAGTGGCTGGTGGGAATGAAACACCCAAAAGTTTTTTTTTTCTAGTTTTAGGGACATGTGAAGATTAGCTCAGGATAGGAAGGTGTGGAGGTACGTGTCCAACCAGTGTTAGGACTGACGACCTTATGATGATGATGCTGAAGAGGGTAAATGTAAAAATAAGAAACATTAATGTAATAAGAGGCTGTGTACAAGCATCAATGACTCACTGATGCTTACCACTTACATAAGCTGACTCAAGCATATACTGAAAGACTGGAGATGGGTAGAAAGAACTTATTGTCAACCTAATAAATTCGGGAAGTTAAAATACGGCATCATTAATGCTTTATGTACGAAACATTTATCTGTTTTGCATCTCCTATGGATAAACCGCTACTACTTCCGATTGTACAAGAAGAAACCCTAAAGGAGAAATTCGTTTAAAGCGAGATTGCATTACGCAGTTCAATCCATATTATGTATGATTGTTGGTGCTTACATGTTGCATGCGTCCAAAGTTTCGAAAGCTCCGTACACATGCAATGCACCTTCGCCGTAATTACACTGAAATAATGGATGCAGTCAATCAGATTAGACGGTTTAATAGGCGAATACGGTTTTTTGTTCGTGCAGTGTTTGGAAAAACATGAAATTAGTGTGTAATGCTATTGGAAGGTTTGAGAGAACGCCTTTATTAGTTGGAAAAATCCTACCTAAACTACTGAGGTATGCGGACGCACGGACGAACACACTGCAATTGTGGGGTAGGTGTTCCCAAAACCTTTAAAACAACATATCGTCATTTGTTGTTAAATAAAGCTTGGTTTAACATGAATTGTTAAGTCAAATGTGATTAAAATAAATTAAATTATTTAAAGTAATTAGTAATTAAAATCTTAAAAAGTTTTTGCCGTTCTAATTTGGAAATATTCATTGTGTATGTATGACACAGTATTCAAAATTTCACAGTTTAACCCTTGTTTTTGTGAATATCGTTAATTCTTTCGATATTAGGTATATATGTAAACTGACGAAAAATTGTGAACTGCAACCAATCATTTACAATTTAAAGTGTTATTTCTCGATAGTTTACTATAATCTATCAATGCCAAATAGTCAAATAGTGAAAGAACCTATAGAGCTCATAAAATGTCCAGTTTTATCACCCTTAAAATTGTGAACCGCCTTGACGGTAGCTTGTTCTATATCTCTAAAGGTAGCAAACAAACTTATACAAATCAAATAAATAAAATTCACAATTAATTGTTTGAAAGGTATCAGGTATGTCATTAATTTTTTTGAATTAATAAATAATATATAGCTCTGGTTAGTTTTCAAACTATACGGATACAGAATGAGCTCCCGCCAATCGGAAACGGTTCACAATTTTACAGGTGATAAAACCGGACAGACAGGAGTTTTCACAATTTGACATTGGTAAAATACTAAACTATCGAGAAATAATACGTTAAATTGTAAATAGTTGGTTGCAGATGTCGTTGTGTCAGTTTATAATATCCCGAGAATGATTATTACTATTAACTATACTCAAAATTATACGAAAGCCCTATTGATGAAAGTGGACATGACAAGTAGAAATTGGTGTTTTTATATTAAACCCACTTAAAGTATACCATGAAAAAACAATTGATTTATACTTATAAAGACAGGTAAATGTAACCCACTTTTTTTGCTACAATTATCCTGTTGAATGAAAACGAACATGAATATTTTATTCAGGTGCCAAATAAATGACTACTATTTGAGAATAGGTTTTAACGGTGGTAAATAAATTGTGTGTGTGTACGATTATCGTTTACGGTTGATTTATTTTTAATGTGTCCGACCTAATGAAAAATATCTAGAAATAAAACACGAAAATGTAGAACACGTAATTCAGAAAATAAGTGGGTTTCGATACCTTTTCTTCGAATAAGCTTTTTGGGCATTTAAGTGGGCGGTAACTTGCTGATAAATCGTACAATTAAAGCAAAACGAGACCAACAACTCGACATTAACTACTACATTGATGCGATGCTCTAACTGATAGTGACTACAGAACCTTGGACTGTTGGAAAAGAAAGATTTTTAGATAAAACTATATAAATACTATGTACCTTGTTACCGTATGTAAAGTTAAAAATCGCCAGTTACACTACTACATTTTTAAAGTCTACAACCAACACCTTTTTACTGTTTATTAAAATTATTTGAACGAAAATATTTCACAGTTCAGTTAAATTTTACCGTTTAACAGTAATTTTCCATTTGCATATTCTGAGATAGTAGATGTTTTTTAAGTCAATATGGGGGAAACACCACCAATTATAATATTACTAGCTTTTCCCCTCGGCTTCGCTCGCAGAAATTAATATTGTTTCTCCATAAAACCTTTTAACTCCCAATTCATCCTTACAACGTTTTAATTTTATGTAACGTCGGCATCTTAGATTTCAAATACAAACCGAGCAACAACATTTCATCCTTAAGGGTTGATTTTTAAAAATTGTCAAAACACGTATTTGCTTAATTTCAACAATGAGCAACCTTCGAGTAAATCCAAGTACAAATAAAATATACCCCACGGAAACGTTGCAACGTCTTTTCATTTGATTAATAATATCAATCAGCATATATACCAAGTTTCAAGTAAATTCAACCACAAATAAGGTATGTCCCCTTCCCACAAAAATTGCAACACCTTTTTACCCCCACCCCGCCTATGGAGGTTGAATTTTTTAAAATATCCAGATAGGTCTTTCAGAAATTAAATGAGAGACCATTAAGATCAAGCTTCAAGTAAATCTGACCAGAAATAATATTTGTTCCATTTAAACATTGCAACTCGTCTTCACCACTCCTCCCCCCCAACAGAGATTGAATTTTTGTTATGGCATTTTTAACAAATGAACTGCTAGACTGATAAATTTTTCGTTTTGTTGCCAGTTGCGTTTTGTCATTCCATGTCAGTTGCGTTTTCTTATACCACGTTTTATGCCACGTTCCACGGGAACGGAATAAAAAACAGTGTCCCATGTCCGTCTCCTGGTTCTAATATTCCTCCCCACCAATTTTCAGCCAAAACGGTTCAGCCGTTCTTGAGTTATAAATAGTGTAACTAACACGACTTTCTTTTATGTATATAGACATATCATTATTACATAATTAACCAATTCTCTGTATGCATATGGTTTCAGCTATTGAATTGTTAAATACACTTTGGGATATGCAAACAAAAAACACGTAATATTTTAAGCAACACAATTATTTATACATACATTAAATTATTTATTTGTCAATTACACTTCTTGCACTATTTAACCCTGGAAGATTTATTTTTATTCTGTATAGGCACGGAAAATGAGGGTATGGTATCTAAATATGAATAATTGATGCATTGTGCACCGACTTCATTTAAAGTTTTAACTGCTACGTTTTTCGAAGAATAATTTATTCAAATGACCTCCCAACGATTCTTTGTTCCACGTTTCTGTAGTTTTATTGAACTAATTTTGAAATTTACAGCACGATTCTTCCAACAATGTAGTGCAGTCAAGTTTACGTTCTAATAAAAGTTGCGCCCTTTAACTTTTTTTCTTATACTGCAGATACGTTCATTAAATATTCATGGGCACAATAATCTTAAATTTTAAAAACATATTTTTGTACGTATGTAACCAATAATAGGGGTCATAAAGCATTCAATAGCATGCAACGAACAGGAATTATACAATTCCTTTGAAAAGTATGAGTGATGCAGTTTATTATTACCAATTTTTGCCTATTCCAATTTAAATTACATTTTCTTTTAATGCTTTTGCGTATATTTACCAAAAACTTTACAAATATTTGCAATCGGTAGATCGACACAGTTTAAATGCCTGGTTTTTCACAAAATGAAAGCATTAATCAATTTTCAATTTTCATAAACTTTATTTATTGTTTAGCTGTAAATTATTGATTAAATGTATAGAATATTCAGGAAAAGTCAGTTAAAATTCGTACAATCAAATATTTTTCGATAATGATTTATTTTAGGGGTCACTACCATGTAGTATATATTGGTAGTGGAAACTATTCCGTCGCATAATTTTGGAAAATTGAAAAAAGTATGTAAAACACCCAAATTGATAAAGAAATTTTCTTTTTGATTTGCATTTCTGCAGCCTAAAGGAAATATATAATCATGAGAACACTCACTTGGTTTGTGATGTTTTTTCCTACCGTAACGTAACCCAACCTAACAATACCATACAATACAAAGGGCGGTCACGCACCATAGATGGAAAAAGACAGATGTGTATGGGAAAGAGCTGGAAAATTTAACCGAAGACATTGATAAGCAAAAAAGAAGGGAAAAAGTTAAAAACGAAATATGCACAGGAATAGAAAAAAATTTGGAATGGAGGGAAACCAAGTTATTTAAAAGACGTAGGAGCAAAGAGTAAAAACTAATTAGTTTTAACAGCAAGATTCAGACTAGGTAGTGAAAGTAGGACGACAAAGGTACTAGGAAAAAGAAGAAGAGAAAAAATTATACAGCCTGTGTAGACTGGAAGCAAAGATGCTCGAACAGATTTTTGAGATGTGGAATAACTTGGAAAGGTACAAAAAATGGGAAATTCAAATGGAAGGAAAAGGATCGTCTAAAAAGAATGAGAAGACAAATAGCAGGAAAGCAAGAAGAATGAAAATATCTAGTTTGCAAAATTCATATACTGTAATAAAATTAGTATCTATAGATATATTTCGTTTACTTTCTGTAGCGATGTGAACTTTAGTTTGACCGGCGCAAAGTAGAAAAGAACAGAACTAGGCTGGAAAAGGAAGGAGAAAACTCTCAGCCAAACTCTGAACCGCTACAATTGCATTGCTCAAATGTGCTGTTATTGGTACCATTTACTACTGAAAATATCAACGAGATGTTTATTTATATTTGAAGACATATTAAAGGCTTTAACACTTGTTTTCGACTCGCACTACTATTCATGATTGAACAAAACTTTAGGCAGGTACTGTATGAAAAAGTATGTTTAATGAACAAGAGTCGAGAGTATAATGAGCTTTTTTCTCCCTACCTTCGATTTTGCCAACGCGCATCCAAGACATTGGAAGGGGCAAAATCACTACAGAAAGTAAATGAAGTATAAATGCACATTATATTCATAAAACATAATGATTTTAATAATGATTTCATTATAGAGAATGACACTTTAGTTATAGAAAGTCAGATAAACCAGCCAAGTTCAAATTAGCATAATGTGCAACTGTTGAAATTCGAATGGAATTTATTATAGACAATGAAAACAAAAACAATAACCAATGAATTCAATTTCGGTCAATTCTGTTGAGAAAATACCTCCGTTGTCTCAATATTTCTTGTGTCGAAGACGATTGTTATTTTTCTGAAAATATTTTTCAAAAATCCCTAAAGAATACGCTCCATCGGCTCGTTTCAGAACCGTAAGAGTTGGAAACACGTTTCTTGAAAACTGTAAACGGTTGATATAAAATTAAATGAAACAGACGAGATGGCGTAGTAGCAATAACAACTGAGGCAATATCAATTGCAATAATGTCTGGTATGAATGACGTCGCGTAGGGAAAATGAACGTGAAAAACGGATACTGCATTCTGTATTGTTGTACGTACCATTTAAACGTGATGACTGTTTACTTTTCATGATTAATGAACTGTACTAACAAATCTACCTAGGTACGTAATGACACTCCTTTTTTGAAAGAAGTGAACGTTTATGTTTACGGGAAAGTCTGATGGAATGCACGATAGCTTTAATTTGTGTACCCTTAATTAAAAAAAAAAAGGAGTAACGGTAACAAACAATAAACAGTTTTGACAAATTGGAAAAATAGGAGCAAAATATGAACGATTTCAGTGAAATCAAATGTTTTTACTATGACATCGACGGCCTGCTTTTATCGCCTGAAACGTGCTGTTATTTATTGCTATTGCAGCAGTTATTATCACCATGCATCGATAAGCAATAAAAGGGTTTTTATAGCTATTGTTTTTTAGAATGATTTATTTGTAGCAGCTATCAAATTTATTAAGTCAAATGGATACAATAAGTACACCCTAATAGTATTCGAAAAAAGTGTAAACGTTGTTTCTCGAAAGGTTCGCAATGAGGTTGCAAATCTCATATAGATACACCGATTACAGCTATGCTCCAAATTAATTTGACATAGCAAGTTCTTTAAAATAAAATAACGGATCACTGCTGTTTATTAATTTAATTAATTTCCAAACTTTACAACGGAAACCGAGAGAATAAAAACTACTTGTGCGTGTCATTGCAGTCGCTAACCGAATGTGTTGATAATCTCAACAACATTTAAAAGTATCGCCGGTAAAGGTCTAGATGATGGCCCCCACCCCCTTTGGGTTGGGATCGAAAGAGGAGGTCTCCCCTACCACTGTACCATAAAAAGTTCGTGGCGGTCTCACCCTCATAAAAAGTTATGGGGGTTCAAAGTTAATAAATATGGCAATTTTTATACATTTCTAGGCATGTAAATATTTATATAGTCATTCTTAAACAATATTCAAAGGTAAAACTAATGGAAAAATACATAAAAATATTGAGAAAGTTATATAAAATGTTATTTAAATATCTTTATCAATAGGGTAGGTTAGGTTAGGTTATCGGGTTTTCTTTAAGTGACCACCCTCTTTCGATCTCCCACCTCCACGCGCTTGAAAATAATTTTTTTATTGAATTTTATTTGAATTATAGTGTATGAAAATTGTCAAAATAATCAACTTTCAACCCCCACAACTTTTTATAGGGATGAGACCGCCGCAATTTTTTTATGGGGTTTTACTCAGATAACAACCCTCTTTCGACCCCCCTACCCCACCCCCTTAGGGGGGGGCATCACCTAACCCTCTAACTTTTTATGGGGGTGAGACCGCCACGAACTTTTTATGGTACAGTGGTGGGGGAGACCACCTCTTTCGATCCCACCCACCGCCATCATATAGTCCTTTACCGTATCGTCGACCCCCGTAACCAGCAAATCTGCCCCAAAAAGCCCCATAAACATCAAAGAAATGGACCATGATGAACCGGCAAATTTTTGAAATCCTTATACTTATAGCAACCAATAATGCTAGACGGTATTTTGTATTTCACCGAAATTTCTGATGGTAAACAAAAAGCCATAAATCCCGGTCAGTCCTTTTGGTGGAACGGTATGTGCCGAAAGGGGTCTTTAAAATGAATATCTACATATGGTTACGGAGATCGAAGTACCAGATATTGGAAAAATTAACTTTAGCTAAATTATTTATGTACACTTATTTGGATATTAAAACTTACTTATTATTCCTAGAATATCATGTTGTTAATAGAAATCAACCAAGTAGGTATATTGGTCGATTAGTCGCCGGAGAGATGCTGCATATACGGTCTTCTTACCGTATGCCTATGCCCCTAAAGTACGATGATTTTTCATAACGAGTGCAGCTAAACCTCCCAAATCAGAATTCGCATTTACTGAATAAGTTGTGCTTTCGACCCCTTTCCCGATGTTACATCATCCAGCATGATTGGCAAGAAGTAAATGTTCACGTTACCCGTAGTTTACGTTACGCCGAATTTATTGTATGAAGGCTCGTCCTAAAACCGTTTATCTTGTCATATTAGAGAGAATTTAAAACGCATTTGTATTTAAAAAGTGATGCGTAACAGTTTAGTTTTTGTTACATCGTTTTTTAACGTCTTAAATTAAATCATCTTTATAAAAGACGTTTCAACATAGGTAACAGATACAAGTTTCGATAAAATTTGAAAGGCGAGGTAAAGTGTAAATTGCGAAATATTATCTACGTAAAAGGCGAGAGAACGTGGGACAAAGCGTTCCCTAATGGTACCTGTCTGTAGGTAAATTGATCCCTTAGGATATTTTCGAAATTGTACCCGTCACTTCATCTTGTTCAACTAATATAGTTACTTACATAATATGTTAAGTGGATAGTTAGGCAGTTTCGATTTAACGCGTCAGAAAAATTGAAGTCTGTCAAAAAAGGAACATCATTATCATCAGAAGGTCGTCAATCCTAAAACTGGTTCGACACGCACCGCCACTCATTGTTATCCTGAGGTTATGTTCGCATTTCCCTAAAACTGGACCATCTCACATCCTTAACTATTTGTGAACAGTAATCTAGGTCTACCTCTACTCCTCTTAGCTCCTGTTTCTACTTCGAATATGTCTGTAGCTAGCCCTTCATACCTGAGAAAATGTCCTATAGTTGGGACTTTCAAAATTGGCGTAAAGAATATTTAACATTCTCAGAAATTTACGAAAGCAAAGATGCTTGTTTAAAGGTTTCATAGCTCCCCTGCTCTCCTACTCTTTCTATTACCTTCTCATTTCTAACCTTTTCTTTCCACGGTACCCTCATGATTCGCCTGTAACTCCATATTTCAAACGGTTAACCTTTTCAACTTCCATTTTTCGCACCCGTACACGGCAGTGCTCCAGGCATACATCTTTAACGATCTTCTTCTAATTTCTAAATTATCCATTCGTGAGCACAAAAGTGGCTTCATTTTGTTCAAATGGAGTAGAGTTTTATAACGCATTGTACACCCAATTGCTCGCCGGTATATTGCTTTATTATTTAACAGCGCTTCAGCCTCGAATTTTGGCGATAGAATTAATTATAACTCAGCTAATTATCAAGTAATCAACCACCAATGTAGCCCTTTGGAAATAGGAGATCTTCGGCTACAAAATGATACATGTACCTCTCTTAAATTTTAAAAATATTTATTGTGATCCGAATTTAATGCACTTTAAGGAGGACATTTCATGGATATTCAAAAGAACATTTTTATCGGTTCATTAACAAATGCAACATTAAAATATATATCTTATATTTTAAGCGAATACTGCAGTTCACTATAATCTATAGATATATTAATCGTCAGTGCAAGTCCAGTCAAAAATGAATTTCATTGAATTCATGTTGTACTTGTTGTTGAATACTACCACTACTTGTTATCGGTAAACTACCTTAATGAGTGCCATTAGGCTATGGCTAGCAGAAAATAATGCAATATTGATGGAACAAAACAAAAAACGTATATCCTATTATTTCTTTAAGGATTACTATCTTTTGCTTTTGTTGAGGCGTCTCAAATAGGATAGGCAGCTGTATTTCTAATGATGCCAATCATCAGGTCCTTTTTTTCTACTGCAAAATGAGTTGACCCTAAAAAATAAGGGACATTAACCTATTTAGTATTTTTTGTCATAAAATCGCGAAAAAGGAAGCAACTATGGTTTGACATTGGAAGTGCAGGAAATTGTTTATTTATCGAATGAGATTGTGAAGGATCTGCGTGAAATCGAATCTGACAAGAAAGCGGCACGTTAAAAATGATTGGAATCAAGTTGCAAGAAAAAAAGCGGGCGAAAAAGTAAGGAAACGTTGTAATTAAGTTATGAACGACGCCAGAGGTAGGTTGTCATCCTTTGTTCTAGAACAATGCGGGTGGGTCGTTATTTTACACTAGAGGCTTTTAGTTACATTGAGGCGAGCAAGTAATATAACACGGAAATGACTCATCTTCTACCGTTGACTCAGAAGAGAAGTGATACAAAATATAATGTTATACGAAAATCCGCTAACATTGTAAAAGAACATCATTTTAGTAATTTTAAGCAATGAACACACTTGCACGATCGCAACCGCCTTCGCGACGGCGGTGATTACGACAATAGATATGATAGTAAGTTATTTTTATTCTATCAAAGTAATTTACATTGTTAGAAAGAAACACTTAAGATAGAGGATGGTAAAGAACGTTGCATTTTGGCAGGAATATGGCACATAATTTGGATTTAAATGCAATATGTTATGTAATTCTATCACATATTCTGTTTTTCAATGAGAATATTTTTACAATCGGGATTTGACAAATAAATTGTGTTGTTTTACATTCTCTATCAACTTCTCGGTAATATCATCCATTTCAATAAACTAAACTGCCCACTATTAGTGGTTAAATTCAACCGGAAGCGTTTGAATATCAATTTAATTGGACAGACCGCAAGCATCGCGCATAAGTTGCAGCAGGTAGATGTGCATTCAATTAATTGTATTACTTGGACCGATCGCCACCGCTATCGCTAACGCGGCCGCGGTTACGACCGCGTCAGTGTGTTCTTTGCTTTAAACGACAAACTCTTTATCTGCTTCATGCTCTCTCCGCTACTATCGTAATTTAGATGTTTATCTCTCTTAAATCGTTAGTGTAAAGTTTTGATAATTATGCCGTCTTTATTCCCATCCTGTATTGTTATCAGGTACCATGAGTAGGTATCGGGTTGTTCGGAAAGTCATTTCGTTTTTTCCCGACAGAGGATTTAATTGTATTCTTTTGCACCCAACTTCACATTTAAGCCGTATAATTTTTATATGCTTTGAGAGCTCATATAGCAAGGCTNCACAAAAAAAAAACGAAATGACTTTCCGAACAACCCTATATATGATTTAAATAAAGTTTGAGGGAATCTTTGGAAATATTTAATTAAGATAACGATGGAATAATATTGACCTATTTTGATTTAATTGGGGATATATAGGTACAATTCTCATACCAAATGTGGTAGTCTAAAGTTTAATCGTAATAATGACGAATACAGTCAAGAGACAGTGAAATAACTGAAGAAGGATTTATGAAGTTATAACGATGGAAATTTCCACATTTCCGGGAAGTTTATGTGGCATAACAAGTGACCATTTACTCAACCGATAGGATTTGCAGCCGCCGTTATGGAAAATGGCACGAAAATCCATCGTTTACTTTTCCTGCTGGTTCGGGATGCAAATAATTCAGAAGTGAATCTCGACTAGCTGGCACAGGATCAGAAAGCCGTTCTCATGAGATCGGGGTCACGGTCGTAATTCTTCAGAATTACCTGGTGCACGGTATCCGCGTGTCGGAAACTTCAAAGATGCAAGTATTATTACTGTGGCAAGTCGAGCACCTCACGCCAACTCGAGTGCATTCTTTGCGAATTTTCAAGTTAACTTTGAAAAAATATTAACCTTGTCCTGCGCCTATTTTCATGGCTAAACGTTATGCAATACCGTCATTAAACACACCGACCAACACACAAGGACGTAGCAAGGGTGTTTTTGTTCATTTACATGGTTTCATTCAACTAAAGCGAATTAAAGTATCTACAAGTTATGCATCTTTGGGATTCCGTGAATTCTTCTAATGTTTAAGTCTAAAGGGAAGTGAGATGAACATGTTTGGTCCTTTTTGAATTCGAAAGGGAAATATTCTAAAATTGAATGACGACTTTCTATTTTTAATATAAATGTGCACAATGTTAGATGCAAAATGGCTTTTATCAAGCGATTTCCTATCATTTTCAAGCAGTAATTCTTTAAGTTCATTGAAGAATGACATTCCGTAATTCTACCGAGCGGCATGGCCTAGAGGTCTCGACCATTGCTTAACATTCGGGAGGACGCCGGTTCGATTCCGGGTCCGTCCGTCTGCCTCGGTCCAAGTTTTTCGGTGGTTTCCTTGGAATACTTAGGCAGTAATATTCCACAGATAATCTTTCACTCTCTTCTGTCTTCATTTCGTCAGTCTCATCTTTCTCACCCGAACCACCACCCACCCATTCCCACGATTCCTGAAAGCAGGCTGAAGAGGCCCTTCCGCCCTATCTTCCGGCATAGTCCGGAGGGACTGCCCGCCCACCAGCATTACTGGCTGATGGGAATGAAACACCCAAAAGTTTTTTTTTTTATTCCGTAATTCTTGTATTTTTAAACTATACTTGCAGAAATAATTGTTCTACTATATACATATTTTATTTTTGCAACAAAAATGTTTTCTTCTATTTCTGTTAAAAAAACTAATACCATTATAAATTCAATTGAATCTTTAGGAAGCTTTTGTTATACAATTAAACAAATAAGTCTTGAAAATTTAATTCTGATTGTGAAGTAAATAAAAGAGAAGTTTACTTTTTATCTGTACCATATTTTTTGATGATGACCTACTTTTGTACCGATTTGGGGCATGACGAAATATTTGTCGGGTCAACTCTTCTTTTTAAAAGTAAAATTCAGGTTTCTAGTTATTAAAACGTTTTACGATTCAGATCATATCCTCTTGCAAAACGTATGGAGTTTATTGTCAAGTTTGAGAAGGTTCATCGTAAATCACATGATAACAAATCCTAGGGGACCGGAAGGCAGATGACGTCGATAGCAGCCTAATGCTCACTCTCGAAAAGTGTACGTTAGGGTGATTGAAGAAATTTCTTATTTTTTTTTAATTTTCATTTTCTGAAGCAGGCTTAGGTACCCAATAGTTGCAAGTAAATATGAGAGGAGCTCTAGTCCAAGAAGGACTTATCCTATTTCTTTAAAATTAGATGAAAGGAACGCGTATGTGGTTGCAAAATAATAAAGTAACATAAATGTTAGAATGCACTCTAATTAACGAGCAAACAATGCGATGTAATTTGCATTAATTTTAGAACATGTCTAGCTATTAGAATAGGAGCATTTCATATTGTTAGGGTTTCATAAGGAACAAAACATATAACAGAACGTTGTACGTTAAAAAGCGAGACCCACTACAGTAGAATTCAATGTGATATTCAATGCAAAGCACATTTCCGCCGGAAACCTCATGAATTTTCCCTACCTAATTGATTAGAACACAATTGGGGGAAATGTAGGTTGTTAGAGTATATCCGGATTAAGATTAGCGAATAGATAAATATCAACCTGACCTATTACTAGTAATTACACGCACAGCAGTGCTCATTATGTATACAAGTGCAGATAGACATTATTTCGATATAGATTTCTACTGTTAGGTCTGCCATTTTTAACCCTCATGACCAGTCAGTACTTTGTTATAAAATAATATGAATCGATAATCCCCAAAGAATATCATAAACTTCGACTAGTGAAAACAATGTTTAAGATATTTTTGTCTTCAGCGCGGCTTCGCTAGCATTGATGTCCTAAATACATGTCAATGATAATCGAAAATACAATAATTTGATAAATGTGTTCTTACGTCCTCACTAGGATCTTCAGGATAAAACAGGTTTCTAATTTTTTTAGGTTAAACATATACTTTGCGTAGAATGACACTTCTCTCCTTGTTTATCGAAATTAAGGGAAAATTTTCTATCTCTCGTGAACAGTATTTTTCTGGACAAAAGTCACCCTATGCCCTTTTTTGTACCCCTGATAATGTGTGAACAAAATTTCATGATGATTGGCTAAAAGCGCAGCAAACAAACAAACTCACATTTGCAATAATAATATTAATTAGGATTAGTTATAGTTAAAAAATGAATAATTAGATACCAGAAATTACAGCGAATGTTTAAAAATAATTGTTCTGAAATTCAGCAAAATCTGCAGTCATTAAACTTTACGATTTTGTTTTAAAATAATTAGAAGCATCAATTCGAGGCAGTTGTTACAAGATTTGAATATATTTCTATAAAATGCCAAAAGTTTTATATTTGGGTTGGGGCAAATCGTACAGGCATAATATGAAAAATATTTTACACTCTGATTTTCTCAATTTCTCGGTAAAATTTAGATTGTTTTACCTTCCTTGATTGACAATGTAATTAAAAATAAATTACCTCATTACAGTACAGTAAAATATGCATTCAGGTGGGCGAATTCGCAGTTGGCGTGTACCTCCTACACACTCAATAAATCCTTTTTGCATTACCACCCACAATCAGAATAAAATTATTTCAGCGAAGACGTTGGATTTGTCAAAAAACTTAATGATCCGTGGAAAATAGGGATCGAGATAAAAATATCACTCTCCTACCCTCAGGTGTTGGCAGTTTATTTTCGATACAACGCGACGTTCTTACGTAAAGAAGTTGGAATAAAGTGTAATTGATTGGAAAGGAACGAAAAAGGTAACGAAGATCGGTATAGGCCTTCTACAAAATTGAATTAAAAGAAAGAAAAACAAACATCAATTAAGAGTAATTTCGTGGTGTCATAATTAGGTACGTGGACGAAATTAACGGGTAAAAGGAAACTGAAAACGACGATTGAACACAAAAAAGCAATTGAAACCAAAGGAAGCTTGTGGTTATGTCCATGAGTAAATAGTCAATAAATTATACATAAGTAGTAAAACAAAAACAAAAATTTATGCTACTTTATAATGTTCAAATTAACAAAAAACAATCGAATAAGATAGACCGGTAAAGGTCTAGATGATGGCCCCCACCCCCCGAAGGTGGGTAGGATCAAAGAGGAGGTCTCTCCCACCACTGTACCATAAAAAGTTCGTGGCGGTCTTACCCCCATAAAAAGTTATGGGTGTTCAAAGTTAATAAATATGCCAATTTTTATACATTTCTAGGCATGTAAATATTTATATAATCATTCTTAAACAATATTCAAAGGTAAAACTAATGAAAAATACATAAAAATATTGAGAATTTTATATAAAACATTATTTAACTATCTTTATCAATAGGGTAGGTTAGGTTAGGTTAGGTTGGCCACCCTCTTTCGATCCCCCCTACCCCCACCCCATCTAAGCCCCATAACTTTTTATAGGGGTGAGACCGCCACGAACTTTTTATGGTACAGTGGTGGGGGAGACCTCTTCTTTCGATCCCACCCACCCCCACCCCCGAATGGGGTGGGGGCCATCATCTAGACATTTACCGATAGTCCAAGATCTCAAATCCACCAAACATTATTTATTTTCTGAGTAAAAAAATGGGTGGGATAGATTAGTGTTAGTAATCTATAGAATATTGTTAAAAATTAATAAACACTGCCAGACACTTCCCACCGGCGGTAATTTCTGCCTGATGCTTTAAAGGTCGCAAAAAAATCGTAATTTTAATTACAGCTGAGTCTTCATTTTTAAATATGATACTCGCGGGACGCAAATAATATCGCTGCTACTCAGAAAATATGTAATGTCTGACCGCCCTGGGATCTTGCTGTAAGACTTTAAAGGTCTGTTTGTAAAAATAAGTAATTATACAAAACATGAATTAGAATTTATGCAAAATTCACAATTAAGGGGAATTTACAATTAGGGGAATTTTTTAAATTGATTATAAGAAATAGGTTAGGTACATATTAAAAGCTCAAATCGAAGCTTCCACTCGTTGAAAATAATTCTAGACTTTCTAAAATTTATTGTTCGGTCATCAAAAAGGAAACGGTTAAGTTCAAGTCACAATAATTATGATAAGCTGACTATTAAAAATCTAATTTCTTAGAATTGTTCCATAAAAGTACGTATTGTGATGGCGTTCGTTCTTAGAATTTTAAAGTGCGATCATTAAAAGTGGGAACGTTAAAAGCAACTGAAAATTCTCGACTGTTCCAATTAACTTCTTTCTTAGCAAGTAAAATTTATTTTATTTATGCATCGGCTTGGGCTACTGGCGTATAATATTGAATGAAATTTATATTTAAAATTATTATCTTGATTATTATCTATTTACTTCCACTATAATAGGAGATAATGACCCAAAATTTTCCGGCGCATGTTATTTCACTATTAATAGTTTCCCGTCAGAGTTAAGTTTAATTGGGGTGTAAAGGTTGGAGGTCAACAGAAGGTTACTGGTAATAATATTAGTTGATGATGAAGAGATTACATTACAAAGCTTTCGTGTTTCCTTTTTTCATGAAATGGCAAATTCGAATACACAAATACTTATACATACGTAATAAGGTGGGAATTGATTGCACGCTAAGGGATTACTTTGATTTTTTTTCTTGTTTCTTGGTACCTACGACAAGAGACCGAAATTGAATATGACGCTGTTATTTGGTTTCTGCTTTATCTCTTACTAAATTGGTAATCCAATTTCGTATAGGTATCTGTTTCGGCGCAAAAGACTATTGCCGATATTTGTAAATATTTTAAACTTATAATCATAACATTTATTTGATCAAGCAGTAGGCATTACATTATTACAATCAAAAACGAAAATACAATAATTTGATAAATGTGTTCTTACGTCCTCACTAGGATCTTCAGGATAAAACAGGTTTCTAATTTTTTTAGGTTAAACATATACTTTGCGTAGAATGACACTTCTCTCCTTGTTTATCGAAATTAAGGGAAAATTTTCTATCTCTCGTGANGACAGACATTTGACTATCCTTTTATTTAATGTAAGTACTTCCTAAATAATATAAACGTGAATGTGAATTTGTTTGTTTCTTTGTTACGTTTTCACCCCTTAAATACTCAACCGATCATCATGAAATTTTGTACACACATTATCATGGGTACAAACAAGGACATAGGGTACCTTTTATCCCTAAAAAAGATACTATTCCCGAGGAACAGAAAAATTTGTTGTGTGGAGACATTTTACGCCATAACTACCCCACCGATTATCATAACAATTTGTGCACACATTGCCAAGGGTACAAGAAAGGATATGGGTTATCTTTCATTCAGAAAACAATATTGTTCTAGAGGGATAGAAAAATTAGTTTAATGTGGTCGTCTACGATCTTTGACATGTATTTAGAACATCAAACAGCGAAATCTATTTGAACAATAAATTTTTGATTACATTACGATTTGAATATTAACAAAACTAGAAAGTGTAGCCAATTGAGTCGAATGTACTTTTACAAAGATGGAAATTCATATTCATGTAAAATTTAAATTATATTTTCAAAAATAAGTATTCCGTGTTGTTGAAGTATGCTGAATTAATCAATTCAAAATATACTCTACGACTTTGTTGCGGTTTTATATTAGTTATTCTTCTAGTTTCCATTAAATGTACACTACATTTGTGGAGGTTGACCATTGTTACTTAGATTATTTATAAATAATGTAGGTATGTACAAAGGATTTCAAACATACACTTCAATTTAAGTTTTATTGAGGATCTTTGATAACCGATAAGATTGGAGTTTTAAATCGGTTAGTGCCATCAATGTGTGCCATGTTTACCTTTCAATATAGCGCCAAATAAATACGAGAGATAAGATATTTACCAAGCGCATGTGTAAAATATTTCATTTAAACTATGTGTCTATTTTGCAGGTAAATCATTCGTTTATACCGTCGTTATGGAAACGAAACGATGACGGCCTGCTCTAATGAAAAGTATCGTTTCCATTTCCTTGTAAAAAACGCGGAATGAGCCCTCATACAGGAACAGATACAAGAAGGTCTTGCGTCCGACCGCCACATTTTGACATACTGTAAGTACCCACAATTTCTGTTATTATACTTTGTTTGATCACTCAAACAAATACATACATATTTATATTATATTTATATGTGTGTTACTGGAAATGTTTGAAATCCGTCATTGTATATCATTCCTAGGAAATGTATACCTTTCCCAGGATATGTGTGTATTAAAAAATCTTTGAAAAAATATTTGATAGATTTCCTAAATAGCCTCGGAATTGTATACATTTACTAGGGANTAGGAAATGTATATAATTACTAAAATCGCTCGGAAATGTGTGAAATAAATTATATTAGACATATTTCCTAGGAAATCTGTACATTTCCTAAATAGACATCGAAAATATATTAGAGGTAATACTAAATATTAGGCAATAAAACGGCAGGGTGTTTAGAGACGTAATGCCCCTGTCCGTCGGAAGTGGGCTGATACGTTAGATGTTAGAATAATGTGACGAGGTTATCTTCTATTCACAGAAAGCATTAGTTTTATACATTCCCTAGTGCAATATCGGAATTTCATGCAATTCCTAGGAAATGTATACCTTTCCCAGGATATGTGTGTATTAAAAAATCTTTGAAAAAATATTTGATAGATTTCCTAAATAGCCTCGGAATTGTATACATTTACTAGGGATTGTATGAAATTCCTAGATTTCATACAATTCCGGTAACATATGCACACATAATTATCAAAAGTTTTAAAGAACAGTACAATATTTTCTTTTAAGTAAGGTGATATTTTGAATTGAGCTAAAAAGTTAAAAATGTGTAGGTATGTACATACGTATACGTATGTCATTTGCAGAATTAGTAGAACTTGTAGGTGCAATCAGATTAATTTAGATACTGACATGCAGTAAATTAAAAAAAAATTACGAAATACGCAAAATATTAACTTACAGAACGTTGTTCCGTTTTAACTGCGCATTCTAACTTTATTAATTAAAAAGAAAAATATTTAAACAATTCTGTTAACACTAACTATACGCATCTGCTAATATACCACACCTTTCCAGATCTTTAATGTTTTGTTAGATGTGTTATTGTTCAAACAATGTTCTAATCTACTATTGTTGTGATTGCTTGTTTAAAACTTGATCTTTATACTACAATTATCTATGGTCAAGGTAATTTACTCTTTCAGTACACTGTTAAAAAGCTAGTAAAAGCCCGCTCAATGAATCTTTTGCAGCATTTTAACACCACATTTTAAATGCTTCTAACCTTTTCTATGCCTACCGCTCACGTTTTGCACCCGTACAGAGGCTGGACTCTGGACCCTGCCCTATCTTTTGCTTTATATTTTAACTACTCAATCCATCCTGAATAACTATGTTCTAAACCAACCATTATTTAATGTTATACTTTAAACAAACATTAGACATATATTTCCAAAAATTTGTAGATTTTAATTCGTGACTTAATTAATAACGGTTGTTTGCAGTTCTATATTACTATACGAAGTATTTAATGGGCTGAAATGTTTGAATATACAAACTACAGATCCCTATCGTATTTGTGCAGTTTTGTTCGAAATTGCTTAGAGTTTTATAAAACGGTCAACATCTGACTGATTCCGTTTAATGAATTAAAAATTTAGGAGAGATAAAAACTTTTTGCCATATCACGGGTACAACTCTCGATAATAAATTAATGATTAACAACGCTGACTTTCACGAACATGCCAAACAAAGAGGGGTAGTTTTTTTTTCGGGGTAGGATGTTTTCAATCAGATTACGACACGCCCATGATACTTGCAGGTAAATATGTGGAATATTAGGAATTTCGTTACTGATGTGTGTGTCAAGTGCTGGTAGGAGATTTTTGCAAACTGCACTTCAATCCTCATTACGCCAGTACCGTCGTATCTATTTATTATTTATTACTATTTGTGGCGACTTGTTTAACGGTGAATGCTGAACAACTTTATCAATTTATCATTATGTACTTTACGATGCATTTCAGTTTTACGAAAATAATAAAAATTAAATGTTTATCTACATATTTGTACAAGTAGTTAAGTAACTACTTACAATTATCATAGTACGTAATTCCCTATATTCCATTACAAAACTCCATTTTTACCATACAACTTCCATATTAGGAGCTACCTTTATCTGAAACAAACCAGAAATTACAAATTCAGTAAAATTAGTAAACATAGTACACAACTAAATGTTCATTTCGTTATTGATTACACTAGAACGCAAATTGATGTTTGCGGTACACTTGACACTGAGAAACTCAAACATAATTAATAATTCATAATTAAGTACGAACGAAACGTAATATATAATGACTGCAAATCTGCTTCATGTAGTAATGGCTAGTGTGAAATGGTTAATAAATTAATCAACCAATTATTTATGTATAGGTAGTATGTACATAAATATCCATGTTCCTTGCAAAGGATGAGTAACCCAAGACATCTGTCACATCTCATACTAAACTTTGAATTTAAAGTACCGATCCTCATTTTATTATACACTATAGGAATTTTTTGTAGCAATTTAAAATGAAATTAGCGAATGACGTGGTTTAGGCATCTAGATCACAGTTTAGCATTCATTTTAAGGATTAATTTTTATCCACTACAAATTAATGAGGAAAAATTATTGCTAGTGTCACACCCTCGTCGGGAATCGATCCCGGGACCGTTGGCTTTACGCACCAACGCTCTTACTTAATTTGAGGTAATTTGTAGTGGATAAAAATTAAATGAATTTTCACATTAATATTAAATGTTAGCCACTATTGAAAGTTCTTTAAAATATTTTATTTGAATTTTTATGGAAATAACAATATTTAGTTTTTCATTTTACCTATGTGTATGTAAATCTAAAAAGTCGTTAAATTAATAGAACATATTATCAAAATGATGTTTCAGTTATTTGATGTTACTTCACTTTTAAGATAAATTGTAGCTCCAATCGCACCTGCTACCTAACAACATTAAATTTGGTGTTGTGTAAACAAGGAAAATCGCTCACTGATAAGGCTCTACTAACGGTTAATGCCAAATTATCTGTATAAACAGATTATCCCGGGCGATATAAACAAAGATCAGGGACTTGTCCCATCGGACACGAAACGAAAGCACTCCGTAGGTTGTATCTACACATTGCGAACACATGTGGAAAGCTGGAGGGTGTCATAAGTAAACAGAATGCGGCAATGGTTATTTTCGTTCGATTTTCTTTCAGTTTCAGGTTCAACGAAAATATGAATAATAAATTTGGAAAGCTTGAAGGCTGATGACCTACATCCGTCTTATGAATATCGGAAACATGTTCGGAACTATACCGAAATTGAAAGCTACATTTTTACCATAAAACTGCAAAGTTTCCTAATACTTCAATGTAAACGAATGTTTACTTAATATTACTGCAGTGGAACATACTGATCACCTTTTCTATCTCTCATTATCTTCAATTTATCCCTGTTCATATCTAGGCCTCTTTCTTCGATGTATCTTTCCATTTTTCTCATCATTTCTGTCATCCCCTCTTTATTGTTCCTCATCAATACTATATATCATCCGCGTAAGATATTGTCCTTACTTTTTTCTTTCCCATGACTCCTCCCATTTGAATTTTCCTCATTGTATTTTCTAGATCCGCAAAAGCTAGGTTGAAAACACCTGTACTCAAGGAACATCCATGTCTCACCCCTTCAATCGTGCTAATTTTTTCAGAAATAAATTTCTCCTGTTCACTTCCTTAACTTCGTATTTATTTCTTTTTCTTCCATTATACTCCTTATTATTCCATGTAGATTCTCTATAATCTCTTCTCCTGCTGCTTTCAGGTATATATACATACACATGTATATATATATATATATAGAGCACGTTTAATATGTACAGTTTATTAAATATTTTTGGTAGTGCCTCTTTTACAAAATGGAACAACTAACAAGAACAAAAACCCAAAAAATTGTATGTATTAAAACTCATTAATAGATAGTTCGATTGTAAAAGACCAGCGTTTTACATAGTTATACGAAAGTTTTGTCTTCATGAAACTCTTTACGTTTTTTTACATAAGATTTGAAAAAAGATTATTAGAACTGTATAGTTTTGATTAAGAATTCAATATCTTCAGTATGTTTGTCTGAGAATTTTAGTTTTAATCACCCTTTATAAATATCTATTTTAAGTTAAGGGAGTGTGCATATACTCGGTAAGTTTTGCATAAATTTACATAATCCTTGTCTTAAAGAGATAATACCCACCTGACTACGTTACCTGAAAGTTCAGTTTTACCTATGGATATTACATGAGTGTATGGATTTAGTTTGAACGACCTTGACTTACGTTTACGTCCTTTTTATGAGTATTGATTTCTATTTAGAAAGGGAGCCTAGGACTACAAAAATCGAAACTTGCACGCTCTAAACATCAAGTCATAAAAAATTTACTGCAGGAAAACACTAAGCAGTGATTTCGATTTTCAAAACCATTTTTATAGCAAATAACGGCAAAACAAGTAGAAAAAGGATTACTGAAAGTGAAATTTCAAATATCCTTATTTATTATTAATTAGCATATTAAAGAAGGGTTGTTTCTTTATCTATTACAATTGGGAAAATCTTATCGTCATAAGTAAAACAATTGCTACTAGATGTATTTCGAGAAAGGCCCACAATTAGTGTCGGAAATGATTCACATTCTCTATTAAGCAATAAATGTATCAATTTAGTTCATTACCTGTACCTGCATGTCTTTAGGTAGCTTAAAAACTTGAGTGAATATTGAGTAGAATAAGGGCAATTCGTATTCAATTTTAGAGTATCATATGCTGACGGAGTATATACACGGGCAACAGTGGGGGTTCTTGTAGCCTATCATTTAAATACAAATAATGACTGCAAAAAACTTGATTCATACAAGTGATAAGAGGTGTTTTATTTTTTGTATCGTCAAATAAATATCTTCTGCAGATATATAGTTGATAATAATACATTTTGGATGTTATATCCGCGTTCACGTATTACTATTTCGGCGAAAGATAATGTCAGGTTGCCATGAATGGTTTATCCATTTTAAATTAGAAAGGATCAGGCTCATATGGCAACCGCGAAAGGCGATGATAGTTTGATAAGACGAAAGTGGGCAGAAGAGATTTCAATGTCAACGAATCCACGAACGTTTTACAACGACTTGGTAAGGTGCGGAAAATTGCTGGATTGGTATTGCATGAACTCAAAATCGATGTTAAAATTTTCAACAAAATGACAGCCCATATTTAACATATTAGGGAGGAGATCCTTACGTGCATTAAATATGAGCATTTAAAGTCTGCTTAACTAAATCCCTATCTGGTCGTTAAATACTGATCGACAAACACACTAGTGATCCTACCCTAGACAAAAATTTTCAGTCTCTCTCCAGTTTCTCTGAGTCTCTGAGAGCGTCTCTCACAGTCTTTCACAGTCTCTCAGTTATTGCCTAGGTGTTTTTATGGATCTCTCACAGTCTCTCTATGAGAGACTCGAACGATAAAATTGTTAATTCAGAGATTCGAGTCTCTCACAGAGAGACTGAATGAATAAAACTGCAATATTGAGAGACTCGAGTCTCTCGTAGAAAGACTGGGATCTCTGAAATATATTGAACTTAGAAAATTTTAACCATGACTATCGAGACACCACTTATTGAGAGATCACCCGTTCAAAGATTCGAGTCTCTGGCTCAGAGACTGAATACGAAATCAGGATCTCCCTATGAACGACTCGAATCTCTCCTTCAGAGACGCTAAACAGTTTTTTTGACAGTCTCTCTCTCAGCGACACCAGAGAGACTCGAGTCTCGCTTTCAGAGACTTTGAGAGACTGAACATTTTTATCTCGGGTATAAGAATTCCTTTTTTAATTCGGACGTACAGAACCCTAAAAGCTATATAATTTAAACATTAGTAAAAGTCTAAGATAACCGTTTTGAAACAAAAACAAGTGTGTGACGTTCTGTATATAAACAAAATGAAACTTGTTTTCGTTTATGAAGCTTTTCATTTTATTATTTTTACAGATGGCTCCCAAGGGCTGCTATGCGGTCCGTGGAAGGCGACCCTTCCGACTGCGTCCTCGTGGTTGGTGTATCACGACCAAAAATGGCTGCGACCATCCTTGTTATTATGTTGTTGTCCTTGTTCCTAACTTTCCATATCCTTTACGATAGCGCCCTAAACAGTCTCCAGGCTGCTAGCAATGATCGACCCCGACCGCCGACTCTTCTGTTTTCGAAACAATTTTATCCATCCGCTACCAGGTAAATGTTTATTCAAAATAACGCATTAGGAACGCCCTTCTACTTTCTTTCCGAAAACCTCTTTAAGAGAAACATTCAGCATTTGCAATCCTTTTATTAAATTAAGCCTTAATTGTTAATTAAGTATGCAGCATACACGCCTTTTTGCTTAATTCCATCGACTTCACTCTCCGAGACGGAATAGCAAGGATGCTATTTAGTGACAAAGGATAATACCCAATCCTTACTAACAAATCAGAAGCACTAATTGAGTGGTATTTTGCTCAAATATCCGATACATTATTATTGTATTTTACAATATTTGAAAACACCCCTGTAAAAGGTTTCAAACTATTTTGAACTTTCTAGGCACAAATGGCTAACAAAATATATAATGTATTTTGTTTGAATGATGTCTCCCAGAATCTTTCAGAGCCACTCAGCGTCTCTGAGAGCGTCTCTCACAGTCTCTCAGTTATTGCCTAGGGGTTTTTAATTATCTATCACAGACTCTGTATGAGAGACTTGAACGATAAAATTGTTATTTCAGAGATTCGAACCTCTCACAGAGAGGGTGAATGAATAAAACTGAAAAATTGAGAGACCCGAGTCTCTCGCAGAAAGACTGGGATCTCTGAAATATGTACCACTTATTAAGAGATTCGAGTCTCTCGTTCAGAGATCCTAAACAATTTTTTTGACAGTCTCTCGACAGTCTCTCAGCGACACCAGAGAGACTCGATGATAGACGGAGACTCGAGTCTCGCTTTAAGAGACTCTGAGAGACTGAACATTTTTATCTCGGAATTATGATTACATCTATAGATGTAAACAAAGGCGGTCATTTATTGACAGTTTTAATGCCTGTGTGCCCCACTTTATTATTTTTTTTATACAGATTTAGGTGGGTTAAATTGAGTTTTAATTTCGCTTATTTTTTCCATTTTCCAATAAACTATCTACAGCTCCTAGATATAACTGCTCATTTTAAGGCATTTAAGAAGTTGTATATAGATTACTTGGTAAGACTCATTAATTTAACATTATTTTGATATATTATTACTATTAACGCTGCATATTGTATTAAGTTTTCAATAAATTTTACGTTCTTTTTACTGCTGTTATATGAATGAGTCCATACAGAGTTATGTGGCATCTTACGTCTTTTGGAATTTTGTTGCTCGACTAAACTGAGATACCTAAAACAAATTTTATTGTGTGTTCCACGTTACATTCATCCTTGATTTCGACGTTCGGCATGTTTCTTGCACCTCGTTAAATATTCATGAAATATATTTCCTTTCAAAAACTAATATTCGCTACACGTACCGCACGTATTCGTTACGAGTTATATTCTGAAACTTACTTCTCTCTTTTTTCTTTTCAAAATAGAAAAAATAATATCAAATAAAATGAATACATTACAGGAGCTAACTTTCAAAACGCCAGGATCTGCATGAAACGACGAAAAAAGTACGTCCTTATTCCAACTTGTTATGTGTTAAATTCGATTACTTTTGATGCAAATCAAAGAAAAAGTTTGTAAATTGGCTTATTCTAGCTTATCGTATCATAATCAAATTTTTCTGATTACTTTATAAATGATTATTCTTCTGAAGATTACCTTTTAGGATGAAACTTCATGTAAAAATTGAACACTGGAGAATATGTTGTTTTTATTTATATTTCATAATAAATTTAGATGCAGAAACAAGTAATCATTTGAATCTTATACGAGGGGCTGCTGAATAGTTTTGCGCTTTGAACCGACAGAAGTATTTGTAGAAATGCCTAAAAAAACTACGTTACCGAAGAAAACATTGAAAAAATATGTATAGTTGTTCCAGAAGATCAGAGAATCAAGCTGTCAGACAGTTGAAATCATAGGCATTTGCAAAGAATGAACTGATGACATTTTATATAATCATTTGCGCATGAAAAGGGGGTGCTCGCGGTGGATGTCAAAAATATTTACTCCATTGCATAAGCAGCGTTGGGCAGAAATTTGTTTTAGACACCGGTGGCGAAAATTCTAACCACTTTTCCTTTTGCATTGGCAGTATTGAATACTGATTGAAACATGGGTACGGAAGTATGATCGAGTGTCAAAGCAGTAGCTAGAAAAGGAAAAACGGTCACCGGTGTCACTAGTTTTTGGGACTGTGAAGAGATTTTGTTCATCAACTACCTTCCGAAAAAAAAAACTGCAATAAATGGGTACTATTAAAAGTGCGTCAAGTGGTTGACAAATTGGCGAAAGGAGTCTTGTTCTTACAGGACAATGCACCCGTGCACACTGTGCAAGTTGGAAGACGTGCCCTAAGAAAGACAGAAACCTCCCAGGACGAATTCATTTTCGAGCGACGAAGAAATAAATACTTTAACAGCCCTTTATGACAAATGTAACAAGTGTATTAAAGTAGAGAAAGATTAGATAGAGATACATATTTTTTATAAATTTCAGTCTGCATTTTAAAGCCCTAAGCTCAAAACTTTTTCAGCCACCCCTCGTATGTATATCGTGCGTTCTGGATTAGTTGAGGGCGCGTTAATTTATTTTGTATTTTCTTTTAGGAGACTACCTCAGGCGATAATAATAGGGGTGAGAAAGTGTGGCACCCGGGCTCTACTGGAGATGCTATCTCTCCATCCGGCAATTCAAAAAGCTGCGGGGGAAGTTCACTTTTTCGACAGGGATGAAAATTACTACAGGGGCTTGGATTGGTACAGGATGAAGATGCCTCATTCGTATCCTGAACAAATCACAATTGAAAAAAGTCCCAGCTACTTCGTTACGCCAGAGGTAACTTTGTTGTTATTAATCAGAATTCCGTGTCATACTTTTTAATCAATCAAGTA